>NW_027282502.1:0-10539 GCF_046629955.1 Centroberyx affinis | reverse complement strand
ATCTGTAATATTTTGCATGCTTGTAACATAAAAGCCTCGCATGTAAGTCTTGGAATTAAATTATGCATGAATATAAATCAAGCTTGTACAGATATTAAGTAACAAACGTGCAAAATATATTCAAGAGTATGCAAAGTGGAATTACAGACAACCTTTTATTGTGTGAAACGTATGCTCATCCGTACATAAGAGTAACTAAACGTAAAGTAACGTGAAGAGGAACTAAACCCCAAACCCAAATCTGTGTAAAGCCTGACATCTAATGGTAAAAAGCATGCTACTGAACATGCCACCTGCTATTGGCTGATCTGTGGTGCCAGGTGATGTCACCTTCTATAGAGAACAACAGTGGTTTGGGTGTGGGGTTTAGTTACTCTTTAAAATACAAAATAGTTGCTGCAAGTTTACAAAATGGAGCTATTAGTAAAAACTTCAGTCTGAAGGCAAACTGGAATAACAGCTTCTGATCTTTTCATTGCAAGTACGCAAAAAACTGCACAGAACCACAGAACCTGAAATTTTAGTATAAATATATAAATCTGTCATTAATTAGCACTATAGTATGGGCACACAAGACACGAGTGATTATGTAATTGCCTTATGCCAGAAGTTTGCACAGCACTTGTTGCTTGTTTGTTCATGTGCTGCAGTTTAAGCCTTCAGGACAATTCTCTTCATGTAAATTGTGGCCTTGAACACAACAGATGTACAGTACAGTATGTCAGCGCCTAGGGATGCACCAGTAACACTTTTTCACTGCTGATCATGGATTCATGAATTATACATGAATTTACCATATACAGCCATTTGGGGTAAAAATGATATATTGATGATGATATATTATCTATTTGTCTTCATTAGATCTTACATTCTGTGTGTGAAAAGGGCAGAAATCATGTGAGGATCAAGTTACTAAACTTGCTGCACCAGGCTTTTGACATCAGATTTTAGTACTGGGGAAAGTCTCTGACACCAGTACCGTATGTGAGCCTAGTATCGGCCCGATATCCCACACCAGTATCAGTGCGGCCCTGTCCCTGTGCCTGTCTGGTGCCCCCGGGCCTCATCCTGGCCTTAGCCTAACTAACTGGACGCCATGTTGATGAAAACCATTTCAAGTGCCTCTGCAGGACTGGAGGGAAATGAAACCAGTTTCAGACTTCCACAGCTGCCTTTTGGTGCCGCACATGTAAAGGCTTCTCCAGTCCAAACTCCTCAAGGAGTTTCTCCTCTGAGGCCAAAAACATTGTATTTGCTTTGAAAAAGCGTGAACTTATATTGTATTTTTTTGCATAGTTTGGTGTATACAAAAACTATTTCATTGGTATTTCAATTAAGGCATTATTTACTGAGAAATGTTTTGTCCCAACTAGTGAGCAGCTGGATGCTTGTTTTCAGTGGAGCCTTCGCTCTCTTCAGACTGTCCGGTCGGTCTCAGCTGAGGCTGACTGGGTCACAGTGCAGCACCTGTAGAAGTCAACCTTCCTGCTCTAACCTGCTCCTGTCCTGCAGTAGCATGTGATCAGACAGGAGCATTTTTCTCCTGCTCAAACACAAAGCACAGCTATGAGTGTTGCTAGTAACAGAGAGAGGAAGAGCTCAAAGTACGCAAGGAGCGTTACATCATTCTCGTTGCTACGCAACCATCTAATTAGCATTAGCTACTGCAACCAAAACATTAATTGAAAAAACTTCCTTGTAACATCCAACGGCTGAAAAGAGATCAAAGCTTTTCCAAACAATTCCTCTTGGGAATTGAGCCAAAGCAGTTCAGCAGTACAAAGTGGGACTTCTACAGTGGCTCCATGTGTGGTGTTGTGGGTTGAAGTGTCTCCTGAACATCTGATCCAGTATCCTTGGTCAGGTGATCTGACCCAGCCACTGTGCTAACAGGCAACTTCACTGCCATCAACACAGAAACAGGAACGGCGACGCTGTTGTGTGTCGCTGCGAGCGAGTGATGAACTCAAATACCCTTATTTTTCTATCTGTATGCACTTTAAAGACAGCCTGAGGTACTCATCTGCTTCCACAGTGGGCTGCTTGGAGAGGGAAAAGTCAAATGGTTGAATGCTGTACAACAGTTGTTCTCAATGTTTTCAGTTCAAAACCCCCCAAAAAACAAAGTGACCCCCTGTTGGCGGCAGAAACATGTAGAATGACCTTGGACAACAAATCAGGATTTTTACTTTCTTGTTCAGGCTCTATTACTTGACAAATCATTGGAAGAAGCCTAGAGGCTAAAAAATATTCATTTCATAAGAGAAAGGCATTTAGCACAAAGATTAAAAAAAATACATTTATATTTGAATATATTTTTCCACTAAAAAAACAAAAATATCCACCTCACAGCCTCCAGGTTGAGACCACTGCTGTACGAAAGCAAAACAAGCATTTATCAAAATGTAGTTTTTTTTGGGTTTGTTTTTGTCCAAATCCCTTCTGTGCTTCCTTCTGAAACTGGAAACCATTTTGACTCTTCTGACTCCTCCTGTCATGTCTTGTCTGTTTTGGTTGGTGGGTGTGGGTGTGGGGGGGGGGGGGCATGTTGCTCCTTTCATACTGAATAATAGTTTTGTAAAGCCGTGATGCAGAACATGAAGGTACCGTGGTGAAACGCCTCGATATGTTGACTGTGACGACAGATTTTTTTTACAGTGTAAATTAAGAACCGAGCTGTTTCTTACTCATAGGAAAGGGACGCACATGTCCAAAAAATGTATAGATGTGTTTGTTCAATCGACTATATTTCCAGTAAAAAAAAAAAAAAAGATTTTGAGAACTCACCTGTGTTTGTGTGGTTATTGGGAAGTGTATGTTTCAGGATCTAAAACCTCATCGGTAAACGAGCCGCCATTTTGCACCAAGAGACGTTCAACAATCATACAGGGAGAAATCCATCGTAGAAGAGGAGAGAGACCAATTTCTCCACCCACAGGAGCAGGAGAGAGACCAGAATGCAATGCAGCAGAGAGACAGGCTGGGGTTTGAGTAAAGGGGGGAGACTCACTCTTTCTCAACTGGAAAAACTCTCGCTCTGCTATCGCTCTCTGCACCTACACACATAACCCACAGCTAGATGCAACAAGTTCACATCCCTTATCTGGGGGTTGCAGAAAGGCATTCTGGGAAATGTAGGAAATCACAGACTGAGGGAGAAGTAGACGAAGCAGGATGAGGGAAAGTGGGTACAACAAAAAAGTTAATTACAACGCTTCATCACAAAATAACATCATAGATTGATGATATATAAGAGTGGAAGAGGATCTGAAGGTGGAGTTTTCCTTTAAAAGCACAAAGATCTTTGCATCAGATCCTATAAATTAAATGGAAAAGTGAGAAACAAAGAATATGAAAGGCTGTTGGGGATTTTTAACAGTGCCGTTTTAATGTTTGTGCTTGAAAGACAATTCTTTAAACGTCAGACAGCTATGATACAGATCAACACCATAGGTTGACTAAAATCTCTCCTGTACATATATATATATATAGATATATATATAAACAATGTCCGCTCAAAATAACACATCCTTAGAAATGAAAATAGGAAAAACACAGTGGTAATGGGAGGGGTGAAAAAAAAAAAAAAAAACGGGTTTGTGAATTACAACTTAGGGCTCAGCGGAGGTTAAATCGAACCATGACTCAGGTGAAATTATGGGTATTTAAAATATTTATTATGGCTTACAGTTGACAGAGGACGTCGCGTGTTTATGCAATTCCGTTACTTATTGCCACATTCCCTTCACTCTGAAACAAGTGAAAGGTTCAGAACCAAACTCGTTTTACAAACACTATGTACAAGTTTTTTTTCAGCAGTTTTTGCTTTAAGTTTTCTTCACTGTACAAGCGTCATACCACATACACCAATCTATATACCATTTAAAGTTACTAATTCTTATTTACAAATATATTTGGTAAAACCCTGATTAATTTCAACAGTATTTAAACCAACCTTGCAACTATTTAAAGATAAAACACTTGAATATCTGAAAATACTTAATAGCAAAACAAAAAATAAAATAAAAACAAAAACAAAAACAAAATCCGCGTGTTCTTTCTTTGATCCAAAAACACTTTCACCAAAAGGTAAAACCTGTGTAAGTTCCTTCAGTAACTCTTTACAACGGCCTTAATCCACTGAAGTCATCTATGGAGAAGTATTTTACAGTACACAAAAACACAGTGGTGGTACTGTCTGGACTGTTTCCACCAGCCCAATGTTTTATCACATCGTATATTTCAAGTACTTGCACAGTATTTTTGTACTGGATACTTTTCCACAGGTCAATACACAGGTTAATACACTGGAATAAGGCAATAGTAAAGTAACCTGTTGCCTTACCTTCTATTTTTTCCACATAATTCCCTGCCAACCCCTCTTTTTCCCCCGAACGCTCAATACTTCAATACTGTAGTAGAATAAAACTATGGTCCCCAAGTACACAACTGTAGTACAGTGTAACAAGTACGGATAACAAGTACAAATACTAAAAGGTCAAAGGTTGTCATGAACCTAATCTTTACAACATGGAGGGAGGTTCACAGCGGAATCGTGGATGAGGAGGAGGAGGAGGAGGAGGAAGATGTCTACTTGTTGTTGTTGTTTTCATGCAGGTCTCTGTGGAGGATCCAGATGTCCTCGTGCGCTTGGTTGTTGTCGTTGACGTTGTTGCGGTAGTTGTTGTTGTTGATGCTGCTGCTGCTGGGCGGAGCCTGCTTTGTTTTGCTGCTGCCGTTGGTTCTGCTGCGGTTGGCGGGCGTCTGGGTTCTGCCGGGGCTGCTGCTGCTGCTGCAGGAGGAGGAGGAGGAAGAGGAGGAGAAGGAAGAGGAGGGGAGGAGGGAGGGGGGCGCGTCTGCTGCCCCCTGCTGCTCGGGACGGGGAGCTGCGACTTGGCGCGGGGGGCGGAGCGCCGCTCGCTGCTCGGGGCGGCTGGCTGGGCGGGGCTGCGGCCGGACTGACGCACAGCGGCCTGCAGGAGGACAGGAGGAGCAGAGAGGAGCAGAGAGGAGCAGAGAGGAGCAGAGAGGAGCAGAGAGGAGCAGAGAGGCCGGAGAGTTAGAGACATTTCTATCTGTCACCTGCTGGAGAGAGGGAGTTTGAAAACAGTGGCTCTCAGTGTGGGGTCCGGGGACCACCAGGGGTATTTGAAGGGGTTCCAGGGAGTCCCAGCAAATTGATGAATTGTTAAACTTTGCCATTATTTCATTTAAAAGAAGTTAACAAAAGCTAAGTTAAGCTAAGTTAACACATATCAACTAAATTTTAGCATCGTTACCGTGGCTACTTGCTCATTTCAGAGTTAACTTTAAAGGTGCTTCATCTATCATGTTAACATCAATAAATCATTACTACATTAATTTTAATACATTAGTACAACTACCATAAACAAACAAGACCATCGCCGAGAAGACTGTCAGCCTCTACTCTGCACATTTATATTTTGTGCCACCTGGTGGATTTGGAGGGAAATCTGCTGGATCGCTTTACGGCACAAAACAGGAAGAGGTTCTGTTCTTCCAGGAAGCAATGGGGCTTATGGGAAATGTGGCCTTAATTTTGAGAAACACTAGCACTAACAGTACTAACTGAAGATAGAGGCTGCCGATCGTCTCCACCAGGGTCTCATTTGTCTCATTGTACTTTAATTATACAGAGTTATCACAATTAATTTGATAATGAAATATTGATATTTACAAATGCTACATGTAGCACCTTTAAACTTTAAAGCTTATCCTTTCTAAGGCATGGGGGGGGGGTCTGTATCTCAGACCCCATACAGGGCTTCTGCCATCAGGGCTCCTCCAATTTGGAACGACCTGTGACTGAGTGGAGGGATTTATTTCTCAGTATGTGTGTGTGTGTCTGTGTGTGTATGTGAAGTCTTGTGTGTGTTTTTGAGTAGTTCAAATAAAACTTGGGTAAATTGAGTCACTCCAGTAGCAAATAATAGGATACACAAAGAAAAAATAGGACATACAATAGAAGGGATTGTAAGAAATGAAAATCTCTTCCCAGTCCACCATTAGCAGTATGAAGTGTGTACTCTCTCTCTGTGTGTGTGTGTGTGTGTGTGTGTGTGTGTGTGTGTGTGTGTGTATGGGAGGGGGAGGGAGGTCAATAAGCTTTGACCTTTCTTCCACCTTAATTCAAACACACACACACACACAGCACATCAAAACAATCACCCCAGAGCCATTACAGTGCGGTAATGACATGTTGGACAACGGTTCAATTATGTGTGAGGTAATGATACACAGACGCATGGTTAAAGTTGTACTGTACAAATAAATAATTGAGTCAACAGCTTGTGGTCCCTGAGACAGACGATAAGAGTATTTGCAGACTTCTGTTTTTTTCAAAAGAGAAAAAATGACCAAAACAGTCTGCAAGTCTGCAAGAATGAATTCTGTGTATATACATTTGTTTTATAGCATTTAAGATGGCATTCATTCATTTTCTTAACTGTCAGGTGGTGCAACTGTATACGAAATATAAATAATGCTCTCTCACTGTAGTTACCACTGCTGAAAAGTACATTTACTCGAATACTGTACTTAAGTACAATTTTTAGGTACTTATACTTGAGTATTACCATTTTATGCTACTTTATTCTACTCCACTACATTTCAGAGGGAAATGTACTTTTTACTCCACTACCTTTATTTGATAACTTAAGTTACTTGTTACTTTGCAGATTCAGATTATTAATACAAAATATAATAAAATAATAAATTGTGATGTATTATTATAGATTACTGTAAGCTACCCAGCAGTATATAAAGTAGTGGAAATCAGCCCCACCTTTTCCAGCTGCAACATTAAAGTGATGCTTACACATTAATGCATCAATAATTATAATTCAATAATATAATATATACTGTATTATTCTGAAATGGGCCAGTCTGCATAATGAGTACTTTTACTTTTGTTGCTTTAAGTACATTTTGATGCTAATACTTTTGTACTTTTACTTCAGTAACATTTTGAATGCAGGACTTTTACTTGTAACTTTTTTATACTGTGGTGTTTTCTACTTTTACTTAAGTAAAAGATCTGAGTCCTTCTTCCACCACTGCTGCAAAGCTAAACACATTAATCACTGCAGTGTCTAAAATGCATATAACTGTTTGAATGGACATAAGCATTAAAATTAACCTTTTTATTGCAGTTTTGTTCTCTTCATGCATGTTTCGATGGTTGCACCACCTGATGTTTCTGGACTTTGGAAGACCTGAGCTCCAAAGACTCAATTTCCCAATGAGGAACATTCACCCTCCTCCCTCCCCCTCCTCCCCCTCCTCCCCCCTCACCGTGTGCGGTCGTGGCGGGGCGGCGGCGTCCTGCTCGGGCCTGCGGGGGGGCGTGGCTCCTCTGGGAGAGCCGGAGAACACGATCAAGTCGTCTTTGGCCTCGGCGATCTGCGGGACACATAAACAAGGACAAACAAAACGTTAAGCGGCGGGTCACGGCGGGACAGAAGACGCATAATGACACAGAGCTTTAATCAACGCTCTGTCTCATTGTGAGCGGTCTGCAGGAGTCATTACCTGCACTACATCATCAGGTGGGATGTTGTGGACAAGGTGGCAGCCTAAGTGCAGGTGCAGCATCAGGTGGAGCCAGTTCAGGGTTTGACTTTTAAAAACCAGAAGCCCACTCTAATTATTTTCAAATGAAGCTGATAGCCGATGTTTTGTATCAATATCTTTATATTTTAGGGCCATTTTCATGCCAAGAAATTACAAGTATTCAGTGTTTCCCCTGGAGTTTTGTTAACAGCATTTAGACCATCATGGGACACTAAAACTCTCCTACTAATAAAATTATTTTAGGTGGGTTAGAAGCTCCTTAAGGCAGAGTGAGGCTGATTTATAATACAACTTAACATCTGTAATGGAAGTATTAAATAATCCCCATCTCTTCTTTCCATTTCTACTTCAAAGCCGGGTTTCTACACTGTTGCTCATCCCAAGTAGCATCCTAAGAGGTCGTTAAATCAGATCTTGTGGATTGGTAAAAGTCATCAGTCGCCCGCCAGTCCGGTACACTCCACACACACACACACACACACACACACACACACGGCCTTACAAGGCCTCTATATTTGGAAGGATGACAACGATGAATTACCGGGCAGAGCGTGATTCAAAACATGTAACCTAGAGAGCACGTGTTTGGAAATGCCGGTGTAATCAGCAGTTGAGTTGCTTTTGAATGCCGACAGTGTTTTTTCTGAGGAGGTTTGGTTTGTGTCTGGCTGGAAGACAGAGACACACAGTGGAAGTCCATGTTAAAGTCTCTGTTCATGGGTTCATCACTTGTTAGTACACTGCAGGAGTCACGTCTCATGCACATATCCTGCATAGTGCTGCTTTAGTCTCCTGTGCGGCTTTGTTGAATCCTGTTTTTTTGGCGGAAGCTGTAAATGAGTTTAGCTTGTAGTAAAACCATTTTAAATCAATATTTTAGGGCTGCAACTAACGATTATTTTCACTGTCGATTAATTTCTCGATTAAGCGATTAGATGTTTGGTCTATAAAATGTCAGAAAATGGTGAAAAATGTCGATCAGTGTTTCCCAAAGCCCAAGATGACGTCCTCAAATGTCTTGTTTTGTCCACAACCCAAAGATATTCAGTTTACTGTCATAGAGGAGTAAAGAAACCAGAAAATATTCACATTTATGAAGCTGGAATCAGAGAATTTTCACTTATTTTTCTTAAAAAATGACTCAAACCGATTAATCAATTATCAAAATAGTTGACGATTAATTTAATAGTTGACAACTAATCGATTAATCATTACAGCTCTACAATATTTCATGTCAAAGGTACCAGTCATTATAACACAATATGCCCCAGCTCAGCACTGTGTACAGTGGTAGCTAATGTAGAAATGCCCCTTCATGCATTCATCCTACAGTAATACTGCAGACAAGCTTTTCTTGAATCTTACACAATGGAACCAAATTAGTGCATTTTAATACAAAATTCCAACTAGATTAAAGATAATTCCTTATAACTTGTGACAATGAAAAAATATAGTGTGTGTTGAAACACTGTTTCTCCACTGCTGGCTTTGTTTACATAGTGATTTACTGGACTGAAGACATTTTTTCACTCATAAATTTATAGTCTGAGCTTTTGATCCAAAGCCTCACAGCATGTGACAGCTAAAAATAACTTTTACAAGGACTGTGAAGCTGTAAAAGTTCTCTTTACGTTTGTATCACCTGTAAACCAATCTGTGTTTTAATTTATGAAGGGTTATGAAAGTTAAAAATAGATACATTTTCATCTAGACGTCAAACTGTTATATATGAATATATGATTATTCCCTCCAAAAAGCAGTCAAATAGATTGCTGATTGTATCTTTAAATGTGTGTGTGTGTGTGTGTGTATGTGTGTGTGTTTGTGTGTGTGTGTCAGATGCAGTGACAGTACCTTGCTGATGTCCGGCTCCGACTTGCTGGAGCACATGGTCTGCAGTTCTCTGATCAGATCAGTCTCATCATCAGAGAACACAGACAGACCTACAGGCTCCCTGCACACACACACACACACACACACACACACACACACACAACCAGCATAAGAACATTAACATTTATATCATTTATCTTTCATTTTTCATTTATACTTTCATTTACTTACTTCTAAATCGCTGAAAATGTTCTGCATGCCATGAAAATAAATACTGAAATATGTTTTCTGTCACAGTTAAACTTTCAAAGCGGGAACACACGAAGTCTCTGACACCAAATAAACTGTTCAGTCAGCTACTTAACATTCACTACTTCAGTTATTCAGTACTCGTTATTAAGAAGCCTTGTTTTCATCCTGATGCAATCAACTGAAAATAGTCATATCCTTGTGCAGAGTGTGTGTGTGTGTGTGTGTGTGTGTGTGTGTGTGTGTGTGTGTGTCGTAACCCTGCTAATTTGACTGAAACAGCTACACTAACCTCATTAGTAAGACACTTGTGCCCTCTGCTGGCTGCTTGGAGCATTACTACTACCACTACTACTACTACCACTACTACTACTACCACTACTACTACTACCACTACTACTACTAACACTACTACTACTACCACTACTACTACTAACACTACTACTACTACCACTACTACTACTACCACTACTACTACTGCTGCTACTACTACAGCAATTACTAACACTACTACTACTTTTACCTAAAGCACTTTGAGTTGCATTCTATGTATGAATGGTGTTATAAAATAAGTTATTAGTGTTATTACTATTGCTAGTACTGTTACTACTACAATTACTGTTGCTGCTACTAATACTGCTATTACTCTTACTAGTAATGCTAAACTATTACTGCTCCTACTGTTAGTACTGACTCTACAACTACTCTGACTGCAACTGCTAATCCTGCTACTTCTGCTGGTGTTTTTTTTGGACTGTTATGTCAACATTAGTGAAACTTAAGACTTTTGCTCCAGAATGAGATATCCACCATGTGAAAAGTGATACCTGTTCTATCTAACCAAACGCCTGATAACAGAACGGG
>NW_027282501.1:80000-100924 GCF_046629955.1 Centroberyx affinis | reverse complement strand
TACATCAATATAAAAGTCATAAAAAAGGTCTAAATGTTTATCCAAATAACCAATCACAGCATCATCTTTGGAGTCATTAATACTGGTTACAGATATCATACAAAAATATAGAGTCTACAACATTACACTGAGGAGAAATTCATCATTCATACCCCTTGTTTGGATTGTTTTAAGTGTAAAAATCCCAAAAGCTTTATGCTGTGTGTTGCCTCCCCTCTCTGGAAGTCTGACTTTTTATAAGCCATCCCACAGGGGCAGGTAATCATAGAAATTATACTTGTAGATGCACATGTGATTACATCTTTTATGGCATATTGTTTTTTGGAAATAGGATGGACAAAAGTGGAAGTTTTTTTTTTGTATGGTGGCATTGAGCACAGTGTCCACAAGGGTAGTTGCCATTGGGAATGGGGCTCTTGTAGGGCTCAATAGAGCGGTGATTTTTCATATCAAGGACCCTACTTTAGTCCACATTAGGGCCATGGACCCCCATTTGATGAGATTTTTTTCTCTCTCACTCAAATCTGAGAATATTTTTATTGTCAGATATGATTTTGTCCAGAATTCCATGACTATCTGTATTGTAGGCAGAGAGAAAACAGTGTGAACTATGATCAAAATGGTCATTCTTCTACATTCTCTAATTGTGTTAACTTCTTGTAAATGAAATAACGGTGAAGTCTAACAATTCATTTGCTGGGGACCCCCTGGAACCACTCCAAGGACCCCTGGTGGTCTAGTACTCCATGTTGAGAACACTGCGATAGAGTACTAGGGAACATTTGAAACCAGTCTACTGTGCATGAAGTTTACATTTTCAGCTTCAGTTTGTCTTTAGTATTATTTTTTCTTAGTATTTAGGAGGATTCCTCATGGCTACTTTGACAAAATTAAGAGTGTCCAACTGTTATTGTCTGGGTTTTTTTTTATTGTTCTGTATTTTCAATCCATTCAATAATAATAGACACACACTCACTCAGCTGACTGGGATTATTCCCACTTCTCCCAGTTAGCTGTCCCATGTGTGGAGGTGACAGGAATGTGTCCACAGATACTGTATGGACTGACTCATGTACAGAAATATATACAGCAATATGTGCAGGCTGATTAGCTGATTGTCTCCAAATGTCGCCTGTCACACACACACACACACACACACACACACACACACACACACACACACACCTTTCACTGTCTGAATCAAGTTATGAACTTTTAATAGGCGGCGTCTTACTGCCTCTGACACATCAACTTTGTTTTTGTAGCTGACAAGACTATGTGAATGTATGTGTGTGTGTGTGAAAGAGAGAGGACTGTGCATATAGGAGTGAGAAGAGTGCATGTGTGTGTGTGTGTGTGTGTGAGAGAGAGAGAGAGCAACGTGCCCCAGCAGGTTGACAGCCAAGATTCAACTCACATAATCATACTATGCTTATGTTGTTGGCAAAGCAAACACACTTCCCAGACACACACACACACACACACACACACACACACACCACACTTCCGTATTTCTGTACTTACTTGCTTAAAAGCCAAGTTGCAGCAAATCTGTTTGCATTTGTGTGTGTGTGTGTAAGAGGGAGAGAGAGAGAGAGTATTTGAGTGTATAGCTGTATGTCTATTGAGCTGTAATTGAGCTTATATTTAAAAATAAAGACAGCAACACCACCTCGTTTCTTGTGGCATATTATGAAATTATTTTGCATATTCCCTACATCCCTGGTTATTTGTCTGCCTATGTAATAGTCAAGCACAATATACGTCTATTTTCAGTTTCATGGTAACTAACTAGCTAAATGTTATATAACCTGTTGCTATGATGATTTACATAGAATGCATTAAAACAATATTCAGTGGTGGGAAGAGTACTAGAGTGTCCTACTCATGTAGAAGTACTGTTACTTTGCTGATATTTTACGTCAGTAGAAGTAAAAGTACTGGTGTAAAAATCTACTGCTGTAAAAGTAAAAAGTGTCTCATTTAAAATATCCTCAGAGAAAAAGTTCCTGAGTTCCTCTTTAGAAAAGAGTTCAAACTAGATGCTTTTAATTTGAAAATTTGGAAACTACAAAATAAAGTGCGCAAACAAAATAAAGCCAGATTACTCTTCTCTTCTCATCTGACTGACCATTCGCCGTGAGTACTTCAGTAAAATTACTGACTTTAAAAAATACTCCAAAAAGTACTCAAAAAGACGACTCAATTACAGTAACTGGAGTGAATGTGATGAGTTGCTTCCACACATAATCAGAATGCTATGGAGACGCGACACTGATGGCAGCGAGACACGCTCCCTCTGCTGTAGCTTCTCTGTTAGTGTGTGTGTGTGTGTGTGTGTGTGGGAGAATGTGTGTGTCGGCCAATCAGAAGACAGACAGACCACAGAGATATAGGACAGCCAAGGGTGAAAGTAACTAAGTACAAGTCCTTTTGTTACTGCAATCGAGTCGCTTTTTGGTGTACTTGTACTTTGAGTATGTTTTGAAATGAGTCATTTTACTTGACTAAGTATGTTTTGACTGAAGGACTGCACTTTACACTACATTTTAGTCAGCCAGCATGAAGTGTAATCTGGCTTTACTTTGTTTATGCACTTTATTATTATTATTCATTTATTTTTCTCTCTTTCTCTTTCCTTTTCAAATTACATGTGAAAGTCAGGTCTTTGGTTAAAATAAAAAGGAACTTGGTTATTTTTTCACTGAGTATATTTTAAATAAGCTACTTTTCACTCTTTTTTTTTTTATATATATACAACATATAACAACATATAACATATAACATATACGGTACATACATACATACCTGGGGATCACGTAATATGGCCAAAGCTCCCCCTGGCCACCAATCTAGACACACCATGGGATTGACATGTCAAGACCAAAAGAACCGATCTAATTCCCCCAAACAAATACCATAACATATACACATATACGATACATACGCACACCCACATACATCCACACAGATAATGTAATACATAATAATACACACACTCATGCTTACATACACACACACACCCACACACATACATACTTTTTACTCTTTACTTAAAGGATTACACTGACTTTTGGGGACATTTGGCCTCTGATTACTAAAAAATCTCCTTATGCTGCTGCCTTTGGCCGTTTGCATGAGTCTAGGACAAAGATATTAAAATTAGTAAGTTAAACGAGGAGACAACTTCCCCCAAAAAACGTCCTTGAAGTCAATGTGGACGCCAGTAATCTTACTCCGACAGTAACATTTGCAGCAAAGTGACAGTGCTTCTACTTGAGCAGGATATTTTGGTCCTCTTTTCCACCCCTGAGCATAATCTATCATAACAATAAGCATATCTGGAGCCGCAGTGTTTGCCTTTTACCTGTGACAATAGCGGCTAGCTGACTCAGCACGCCGCACAGCGCAACACACAACATGACATTCACGCCGGCGCTTTTATCGCTGTGTGCAGTTTCCTAATAGCGGGTCAATGATGAAACCCGCTCTACCAACTTCTGTGGTGTTATTATATTACATGTATTTGTTTATTTTACATGTATTACATCCATTGAATCCACTTCAGTCGAGGAGAGATGGGATGAAGAGGAAAAGAAGTGTAGCGACTGATAATGTAATAACTGACGGATAATAAAAGAAGCTGTCGAAATAATTAAATAAAATAATAAATGAGCCCAAAATGTAATAAAGTATACATTCCGGGGTAATATCACACCTAAAAATCATATACTTCAAAAGAGTGTGTCACGTTTTGAACTGATGATGTCATAGCAACATTGACTTATGGGGAGAGAAAAAGGAGAATGTCATAATCCGAGTTGTTACATTATCAAACAGTACTATTTTTCCATCATCAGTTTAATAATATGTTAAACCCCATATTGTAAATTAATCTAATAATGCGATGTTACTACACTATTCAACTTATTACAGTGATAGGTTTCATTCATTACATTTGGTTATTACAATATCCTACTTTTATGACATCATCAGTTACTACAAGGAGTTTTACTGAGATATGGATTGCACAAAGGGCGATGGAATTCAATATTATGAGTGTGATCCAAATATTTTGCACATGAAAAACGGGAGTTATAGGACCCAAAATGATTTTGCAAATGGTTTGTTCCAAGCATGAGTGTTTTTTAAATTTTTTTTGCAAATGTTATAGTTTGACCTATATCAAGTAACCTAGTAATGAAGCTCTTAGCCAGTTGGGAAAAGCTCATAACGCTCTATATTCATACAATAACCAAAATGTTATGCATAGAATTCCTCGGTGTCCCATGAATTACTTCTGAGCTACTGTTTCTCTGTGGATGTGCGTTTAATAACACTCATCACTGGGAATACATTTTTTGAAAAGTACTGATCTCCACCCATATGGAATGAAGGGAAAGTCGATCATGAGGTCAGCAACCCAACTGTCTGTATGGAAGGAAGGATGAATGACAATGAATGAATGAAAATGAATAACTAAGCACAACATAACTTAACACACCACTGGTTCTATGTCCTGATTAATATTCCCCCGTTCAGGTGTGAGTCCGACTAGTCTAGACGCAGCTTTCCCTTTGCATGGTGTTGGCTGCCTGATGATCGGTCCAGAGGCTCCTGAGACGGAGAAACACACAGCCAGAGCTCGCCTTGTCACTCCAAAAAAAAAATGCAATGTATTACTCATTATTTGTTAATCGATTCAAAAGTAATATTATTACTTTATTACTCCCTGGGAGCAGTGATTCATTACATGACTTGTCATATTAGTTTTCCATTCCTCATCCTCTCAGATGGTAAATACTGCTAGAAAATACTGTTCACTCGGCATTCACGTGGTAAATACTGCTAGAAAATACTGTTCACCTCAGTAGTATATGTATTATAATGCGTTACATTCTGACACATTGGAATTCACTTCGGTTTCCAGTTTCTGTTCCACCCAAAATATTGCAGTTTTTCATTTCTGTTCCTTGATTCCGGTCCCTTCCTTTTTTTTTTTTTTCTTTTTTTTTTCCAATATTACCACCCAAAAATGATCAATATGTCATACTGTTTTCAATGTTGGTTTGATTTAAAAACTGAAACTACTTCACATGAGTAATGGTAATGGTCGCCCCATTGCTCTTGAGCAAGGCACTGACCCACAGCCAGCTGTCTGTGCTGTGTGTGTGTGTGTGTGTGTGTGTGTGCCCACCTGTGTGCATTAGGAAGCTCTCAGGTTCATCAGTATATTTTTAAGTGATTATAAGTTTTAAGTTATTAGGGTTCACCCCAGGACATATTATTCATCAACATATTAACTGATATTTCCTGTTAATGTGTGCATATCCAGGGTACATTATTCATCAGTAATGATCATCAGTCTGATATTTTAAAATATGATATATTTTATTCATTAACATATTTTCTTATGTAAATATATGTGTATGTCAGACTCTGCGGTGTACATGGCTATATATTGTTTTTGCAAATTACCATATATGAATGTACATTTTTTTGCATTTGGCCTTATATGGCTATTAATTTGCATATGACATTATATGGCTGTATATTTTTGCATATGTCCTGATGTGGCTATATCTATATTATATATCTATAAATATAACTATATATCGATATATGATTTTTTTTTTTTGCATGTCTAGACTTTCAGACAAAAAAAAAAACAACAAAAAAAAAAACCCCAAAACACCTCATTAACCGGGTACTATGTAATTGAGGTGCACGCGCCCCACCTCTCCGTCACCTGTCACCGGCGACGCGAGCAGCCATCCGTCAGGTCACGCGTGGTTCAAAGTCACGGCTGACCGCCCCCCCCCCCCCTCTCCCCTCCTCCCTCCATGACTGGATTACGATCACACACACACACACACACACAAACACACACACATACACACACACGCACGCACGCGCACCGGTAGAGGCGTCGGGATTGGACGCAGCAGGGGATCCCCGCGTTCCGTTTCTGCCTCGCTTGGCGCATCATCATCTTTTACCGGGAGGAGATGAGCTCGTGCCGGCTCACACTAGCAGAGGGCAACAATAACGGAGGACAGTAGCATCCCCCGTTTTACCGGAGCTCGCTCTCTCCCTCCCTCCCTCTCTCTCTCTCTCTCTCTCTCTCGCTCTCGCTCTCGCTCTCTCTCTCTCGGTCTTCCTCTTTTCCCGTTTCTCTCTGCTGCACTAGTAGGCTACTGTTACCGTTGCTGTCGCCGGCCGGGACAGCGCGAGGAAAGAACGGAGAGCAGAGGGGAAAAGGTGCTTCACGAGCCGGTTGGTTTATTTCATAGCGGACGCTTTGGAGGAAAAAAAGACACGTTATCCTCGAATTAACTACGTGTTACTTTTGTTATTTTTTTTTTCCTTTGTCGGGACCGGAGAACTGACTCATTTAATCTGTTTTTGATAGGCTACCGGAGACTGTTCGTTCCACATGTGTGTGTGTTGCTCTGGCAGCTGCGCGCGCTGTGCTGCCGCGGACAACAGTCCAGCCTCGAGCCCCTCCGTTTCGGTCCACGCGCTGTCACAACCATTACTTTAAAAGAAAAAAAAGACACACGAATTAAAATCACAAACGAAGAAGAAGAAAAACTTTTGTTCACACCACTCATTGAACTCATCGGGACTAAACCGTTTCTGGAAACGGGAGAAAAGTGGAGCAAATGTTTGTGTTTTGACCTGGACTTTTTTGTTTTGTTTTGTTATCGTTGTTTTCCCCGTTCAGAGAGAATTTGACAAGTTGAAGAGGTGTACCGAAAGAAGTTTTTGTGGGAAAAAAAACTACCGGCTGTGAGAGACGACGGTGTTCGGCGTCTATAATCCAGGAGAGGAGGTTCACCTAACGTTACACCGGGACGAACAGGTAGGACAACCCTCACAAAAACTAAACCTGACAAAAAAAACCCTAACACATTTTACCTACACGTAGCATACAAAACGTGTTTTCCCTGAATTAAGCTAAGTAGCCACAGCTTGTTTTGCCGTCGTTAAGACAAACGGGCAGCCCGAGGTTAAGTTTGTGTTGTGCTGAGGTTTAGGTCAACGCGTAGCCCCGACAGATGCCATTCTCTCTTGTATGGAGAGAACGTCAGGCAAAACTCTATTAAAAAAAATGGCAGTTTAAATGCTGCCTTTCATATCGGCATATGGATACGCACCTCGTAAGACGTGACTTCAGACCTTGAACGAATCGCCAACGAGCCGCTCTTGAATTTGGCAAACACAGAATCCACAACCGAACACTTATTTTAATCAAATTTTAACTTTTATAACTGATTCGGTTGTTCTTCCCACTATCATCTACACCGTGATGGGCGGTTGCCAGCTGCGTGAACCTATTCTAAAAGTTGAGATTTTATTGAAATAAGTACTACTTGGCAAATTATATGAATGCCGAATTGAAGAGTGGACACTTCGAATTCAGAAACCGTCTTGACTTGTATTTTACGAAGTATGTAAGGTTTGCCGATAAGCAAAGTGTCATTAAATTGCCTGATTTATGAATGGAGTTTGGCGTGACAGTCTCCCCTTACTATGGGTTGTGTTCTGCTAACATGGTAATCACATCGGCACGTTATTTATTATTGCTAGTAGCCTATACAGTAACCTACCTGTCGAAATGACTACTAAGAAAATCACAATATTGCGATTTTTCACACTGTAGTTATATTAGCGTCCATGTAGTTTAAATGGAAGAAAAGAGGAAGAAAAGAGGAAGGGGACTTTATTCCAGATTTAGCTGAAAACGACAACAAAAAAAAACTTCACTAGTTTCAGTTGATGGGCTTAGAAACCGCTTTTTTGGGGCTGTTAGAAAAAAAGTATTACACACATAAATTTGACTCCGTTACAAAAATCTACATCACTTTTCTTTGTTTGTATGGGGCATGTAGACCAGGGTTTCTCTATCGTTTTCATATCCAGAACTCCCTAATAGAAGCAGATTGCTAGATCTGAACCCTATTTGATTAGACTGAATTACAGACACTCATATAGGAGTATTTTTAGTCGTTGTTGATTTAGCACTGAATTGTAGAACTGGGGAGATAATAGTGATGAAAGTGAAACCGTGATGATTAAAATGATTAAAATAGTCACACTTATACGGTCTCTAATCCGCATAGTTCATTCTAGTGAATGAACTCACAGTGAAATTAAATTATTCCTCATCTTGCTGGGGACCCCTGGAACCCCGTCAAGGACCCCTGAGTGTCCCCGGACCCTGCATTGAAAACCACCGGTGTATAAAATGACTGAGTATTAGGCTATAACCACAACAGTTTAACCCTTGTGCTGGTATCGGTCTCAAATAAGACCCCACTGTGAGAGCCTCTGATGTAGTTAGAGGACTCACCTTTTATATTTCTGTGAGTGTGAAATTATCTTTTTTAACTTGCTTTAATTGTTGCAGAGTAAGCACTGATAGAAAGGTGTCTTTGTCATGTAGTGTGTGTGTGTGGAAGGTAAAGGCAATGTGAAGCTGGTGTGGAGGATTGTAACCTTGGAAATCCACTCTGTAGTGAAGGATAAAAAAAGGCACGGCAGACACTGAGTTGCTTTCTGTCTCCCTGTACTTTCTATTCTCCAGGTCTCACATTGCTAGTAGCTCTTATGCCTAGGGATTTGGTAACGCACGCAAGCTACAGCACGAATAAGATACCACCCACATCTTGGGTTAAATGTGCACAATGTATTAGTGCGCGGCGTATTTACAGTAATGTGTGCACTCTTTCCACCAACTCATTGTTGATGTTGCAGTTCCCAGTGCTTTGAGCTTGTATACCAGTGAGCTGTTTGACATTTTGCCCCGCCATCCATCGGTCCCTGTGTAGTAGTTAGGTATTCTAAATGAGAGCGGATGTCCTTGGTCTCTTCACTACATTGTAAATGACAGGTACCAACGATATCTGTATCCCATTCATTCGCCGCGCTTAGGGGCTGACTAGATAAGATATTCCAGTAAAATTTCATAGAGAAGCTGGCACATAGCTTACAGAAATTGCAGCAAAATTGCAGCATTCTTGTTCAGAAAGAAGAAATGCTGAGAAATACTATAGGCATACTAAGAAAGAATACTGGTCCGGCCAGCAGTGATGCAGCGGGAAATTAAAAGGTGAGCAGATTGTCACCTCCAGTCAAACCCACCAGCAGAAACAAAAATCACTTATATTTTCATTAGAGCAGTAATTTGTGCTTTTTGAAGACCCCATCTTCATATAACATACATTATTTTGATGCTATGGTGTATACAATGAGTAAATGTCAAAAAGTCCGCCTGAAAAGGTGGCCAGCTTTGACATATAAAAAGGTGGATAAACCTGAGTTCGGGTGGGTTTACTGTATACTACTGGCTGTCCCCCATTTGCTAAATGAGCCACAAGTATAATCAATAAAAAGGGTAATAAATAGTCTTTGTTCAGAAATTGCAACGTTATAGTTCTGTAGCCTACCTGTATTGCCCACCGTACAGTTGTGGACTTTCCCTCAGTGATTCACACATGGGGCAAGAAAGCAGCTTGTCCTTTAGATGGCTATTTAGTGGTCCACTTTTATAGAAACTGCCGTGCCGTTGTGCTAATATTACTGTAAGTGTAATGGAGCTTTAGTGATACTTAAGTGTAGAAATCTCATTGCTGTTATGCTGTGCTGTAAGCTTCTGCACAAGATCGGGTCAAGAGAGCATATATTAGTTGATATTGATAGACATTGTATGTATAGAAATCATGCTGCTATAGTTCTGTGCTGTGAGCTACTTCAGCCTAACCATATAGAATATTGGACAGCCTCCCAGTCATTGAATACAGGCTGCAGATGAAATGAACATGGATTCAGAGTGGCGCTTGCATAGAACCTGCAGTTCTATGGAAGTGTACTGTACACCGCTGTCGCAGATGGCACGGGCAACCCCCTCACTAAACCCAAGAGCAAGTGAGCAGAATGTAATCGCAACAGACATTTAGTGCTGCTGCTTGAGAAAATACAGCGCTGCAAATGTACAGTTGTAGGTGTCAGTTCCAGGTTTGTTAGAAGAGATAGATAGATGGATAGATAGATGTGTATATGTAGTGTATGTACATATACTAAATTTGCGTATACATGTAGTACACATAGAAATGAATGCATATTATCCATTATAATTATGGTCGCTTAAAACGTATTCAATTATTTCTATGAGAGTTAGTTCTGTGCTCCGGTGGGTAGCGGTCATTTGGAGAGAACGATAGGATAGTCTATTCTATTCTATTCTATTCTATTCTATTCTATTCTATTCTGTTCTATTCTATGGTTTGACCGATATGGGTATTTCAAGGCCGATACTAATACCATTATTTTTAGAGTGAATTCACTCATAGCTGATATTTTGCAAACATATTCGATATCTATTATCTATTATATATTCAGTGTTTCCCCCAGAATCGTATTCCTGTCAAGGTGGAAAAGCCTCTGAAAGACCATCAGGGGACACTAAAACTCTCCACTGAAGCCCAGACAAATGAAATTCTTTTAGGGTTAGGGAGCTCTTTAAGGCAGGGAGACAAATCTGGTATGCATAAAATTGTCCAAAAAACATAAATTAAATGTGCCAAGAAAATTCTTTCAGACTAACTTCACTTTTAATTGAACTGTACACTTTTTGGAAGTCTTTTCCAAAAGACAAACAAACAAACAAAAAAAAGTGTTCAATGATTCCAGCCAAGTGTTAGATTTGCTTGAATTTTACATTGCAAGACACTTGATCAGAGAAAAAAAATGGAATGAATTAAGCTAAATCAAGCCCTCCTCATGTTTCCGAAAGTAGTTGACTCCTCGATTTAATTTCCAGAATCAGTTTGAGCAGTTTGATCAGATATAGATCTACATATACTGCTTATTTGCCTTGGTCAGTTGGTGTACATAACACAAATACAGCAAAAACATACAGCCGTGTACAGACATGATAAAGGAATAGAAATAACAAGAAGAAAGAGAACAGATTTTGCACAATATGCACCCTACACATGGTTACAATATGACCAGATTGAACACATTACAAGTAGTCGCAGAGTGCAGAATATCCATATCTGATCCTGCTGTTATTTTGTCACGTTCTTGGCGAGCCAGCAATTTAAGCTTATTTTCCTGTTGCACTCATTGAAAGTCACCCTGGATAAAGGCATCAGCTAAATACCTAAAATGCCTTAATGTTTTTTTGGCAGCAGAGGAATACAGATAGTGTCCTGCAGAAACCTTTTTTTTATTATCCAATCAACAACTATCATGTAATTTTCATATCTACAATATGTTGACAATGGTTTGGCTTGGTCCCATGGCGTTAAGTTTTCTACATGTGGGAGACAATTTCCCGTTAATAAAGACAAGGCAGAAGTGGATGCAAGTTTTCTGCAAGACTCCGATATGTCAATGATATTCATATTTCAAGTATTAACAGAGTAATTTGACATGCGGATAGAAAACGAAGAGACTTAACTCAATCTATAAATTGACATAAATGTGTGTTTTTTTTGTTGCCGCATGCAATTTCTTATGGGACAGATATGAGTATGTTTTCATTGAGTGTGTGTGTGTGTGTGCGCGCGTGCACGTGCATGCGTCAGAAATGTCCCG
The DNA here is from genome assembly GCF_046629955.1 of Centroberyx affinis. Lineage (NCBI taxonomy): Eukaryota > Metazoa > Chordata > Actinopteri > Beryciformes > Berycidae > Centroberyx > Centroberyx affinis. The sequence goes on along the minus strand of NW_027282501.1, from coordinate 89,317 downwards.
AGCCAATATCAAAGATCGGAATCTGACCCGATCAAGGTGTATTTTGATTGATCCGTATCGGCTACATGATGCCCGATCAAATCCTGATCGATTTATTTATGCAAGTCCCCCCCCCCCCCCCCCCCCCCCTCTCCGTTCCATTTACGCCAATTGTCGTAAAAAAATGTTTGTCATCCACCGCCACTTGCGGCAGTGAGGAAGAAGGCGAGTCGCACCATCACGTCTGCAGTGTGGAATTATTTTAAATTGCAGACAGAAAGCAGCCCAACAGCTACGTGTCATGCTTGCAAAGAAAGTATTTTGAGGGGCGATAGTAACAGAGCTGCTCTCATTGTTAGTGCAATGGAAAGGTATTTCTTTTTATACTTTAGTGTTTGAACATAGTAACAATGACAAAGACTATAAAAGATAAAATGAATGCTTTGGTTTGGTTTTACTGATTTTAGATCGGAGTGATGCTTGTAGTACACGGCCGTTTAAATGTTTTAAAAAGACTAACGACAAAAATATCGGATCGGGACACGGCATATATGCTACGGATGTCCCGATCAACTTTTTTTTTGTCTCCGATACGATCTGAGTCGTTCAACAGATCGTATCGGAGACAAAAAAAAGTTGATCGGGACATCCGTAGCATATATGCCTGCTCTCTCTGCGCGCACGTTAACAGAGCGAATGGACCCGAAAGTCTGCTTTTTTCTGTGTGTGTTTGTGCGCATGTGTGTGGCTCTGTGTGTAATTACCATGAGAGTGCTCAAACTGAAGATTTACCCGTATAGTGTGTGTGTGTGTGTGTGTGTGTGTGAGGGAGTTTGTGTGTGTGTATTATCCAGGGAGTGCTCAGACTGAAGATCCAGCTGATGAAAGCTACCTGGAGCTTCATAAATGGACCCATTGTCCAACACTGGACCCTGTGTGTGTGTGTGTGTGTGTGTGTGAGCAGTGTAATGGGCGTGCATTAGTGGGCATGCTCTTGTTTGCCTGAGCTTGTGTGAGAATACTGCTCAGTACACAATCCTTACAGTAACTACTGTCCTTACTAAATTTGCTGTATAGTTTAGCATACAGTGTGTGAAAAATATCAATATTCTACATTGCGTTCTCTGTGTGAGATTTTAAATTAATACAGTAGTATTTTTTTTATTTATTTTTTTAGGGTTAGGGTTAGCAAATTTACACATTTAGTGTTTCAAAACATCTGTCTTGAAAATGTCTAAACTCAAGGCCGTAAACAGTTTTGAGTACAGTAAAATTTAGCTTTTTAAGTCATGAATTCACTTTTAGAGGGATTGAAAATGTTTCTTGGAGCGCTGTTTCTCTGGTGAGAAATCAATCCAGACACATAAACCTTGATTCTGATGGGTAAACAGTTATTTTCATTTGCATGTTTATTTCATTTGGTCTGAGACTTCATCCAGTCATTAAAAAGGTCTTACAAAGTTTTCAATTCAACTTGATGAATCTTGCAGACACCCTGTCAAAATGTCATGTATCATAGCCTTAAAATCTTGTTATTACCCACCGAGTTGCTTTTCAGCCATAGGAAACTCAGAAATAGCAGATTATCACTTAAATTCCTCTCCATAGTAAAGAAAGGACAGCTAATTAAATTTGTAATATCTATTTAACGATGATTGTGTTTCATTTTTTACTATATAAATCATGGTATACAATGGAGTTAAATAGGAAAGATGAGAGAGAGAGACAGAGAGAGGTGGGGTGATGAACAGAGAGGAAGGCAGTCCTCTAATTTACACAGCCCCAAGTGAAGCCTTCAAAGGCCTACATCCTTCCGGTTTAATTTTTCATTCGCGCGATGATGAAGGAAAATCTCAGTCTGCAAGTTGGGTGCTTTCAATTGATGTGTAACCTTAACAATCCAAATGATGTGAGATTGAATGTACGACTGCGGCAGGCCACAGAGACGGCTTCTGAGGCAGTCGGAAAGCAAAGCCAGTGGTTGAAAAGAAGTCAAAGTATGGAAATCCAATGCAGCGGAGGGGTGGGGGCAGGGGATGGAGCCCACTTGATAGCTCTAGTGACATACCTGCTAGGGTTGGGCGACTGATGCATCCCTCAATGGGTGGAAATTCACTTGCCGTTTTTTTTTTTTTTTTTTTTTTTTTCATGTATTTCAAGCCTAAAAAAACACCCGACATTTCCCTGAGCCTTTTTTTCAGAAGGATGTGCCCAATCACATAACCTGAGCACTTTCTCTTTCACCCGATATCCAAGCCAGGTTTCTACATAGATGCTCTTCCAAAATAGCACAAGAGATATTTACATCAGATAGAATTGTTGTATTGGTAAATGTCTCAACTAGATTTGTCAAGTGACTGCTGAATAGACCCCAGGGCGCTCGCGAGTTGGCCAGCAGGCTGGCTCAGCATGTTGGCTACACCCACTGCAGCTATGAAAATATGAAGAGAAATCCCCCTTTAGTCTGTGAGTGCAGGGGAGGGAAGATTAGATGAAACTTTAATGACCTCTGTAAGGAAATTGTCGTAGGATATATTAAGAAAAATATAATTGAAATAAGATTAGTGTGAGTTGGGGTATTGAGCATAACACAACTGACAATTACACCGTATTAAAAAACATTGAATCGAAATATATTAAAACATTAAGTAGAAATATTACTGAAATTTATGGAAAAATATGAATTACAGCGTTATGATGGTTTGCAAAATAACAGCAGTAGGACTTACTGAGACAAAGACATAAATTAAATTCAAATGTTTAAAAAAAAAAAAAAAAAATTACATGTTAACAGTATGAAGTAGGTGACTCAGTTGCTCATTATTTATTTATTTATTTTTTTTCAGTTGCTCATTACTGATAACACAGCAGCAGACTGTGGCATGGCCGTGACAACAAGCAGGCAGAGTACCCGACACCGGTAGAACAGTTGCAGAAGAAATGGCAGAAAATAACAATAACGAAGGGCGGTAAAATACAAGGAAAGAAGAGGCGCTTGATAGAGGGAACGCAGGGACCCAGCAATGATCAGTACTTATGGGGAAGTCAGTCAAGTCAGCCGGGTGAAGTCCAGTGACCGGTGGTAAAGCACATCTCTCAGGATATCAGTACCGCTGTAACTGAGGAGGTAGCCATTAGCGCTGAAAAACAGGGTCCGGAGGGCAGAGAGGTCAGGCAGCCAAGGAAGGAAAAAATCTGTGGGCAGAAACCCGGAGTGAACCGGCCTAGGGCGAGTGAACGGAGGGAATCTGTTAACACTGATTTGAAAATAGCGGCTAAGAGGGACAGTTGAGAATACAGAAGAACAAATGGGGGATAATATCTATGACTGCAGAGTCAGCTTCAGGGGCCAGTGGAGTCCTTTACTGGGTATACAAGAGTGCACCAGATGTCTTTTTTTGAGATCTTTATGAATGGTCATTAAAGTAACAGGGGAGAAGTCAAATTATCCCCAGATCATAGCGGAGAGCAGGAGGAATTATAATTTCCAAAGAGAATTTAGAAACAAGTCAGTTTTCCCTCCTCAATGTAGAAGGAAATATTTTCTTAATTGTGACAGGACATGTTAACAAACTATTTAGACAGAAACCAGCTTATTGACAGAGTTTGTGCAGTGCATCAAAGCTTTTGATTTCTATAGAGTACCAAATGTCATCAAAAATCTGGTTGAAGACCATTTTCAATACATACAAATATGCTTTCTTTACCAATTTCCAGTGGCATGCCAGTGCCTGGAAATAAGAATCATGTCAGGGTGCACAATCTCCCGTCTAGCATTCACTATGGCATTGGAGGTAATCAGAATGGGTTATGGGTCAGGAACAACCACAGGGAAGGGTTTGCTTCATATTATTATTATACAGTATATGCTGATGGATACATCAGCATATACTGTATAATAATAATATGACAACTATGACTACAACAGCATCCTGTACAAAAAGTCTGCTTGTCAGGTTCAGAATAGAATGGTTAGAGTGAAAGTGCAAATCACAAAGCATCTCTATTGTTGAGGGGAAACACTTAAGACTGAAAATTCTACAATGTTGAAGAGGAAATTACAGTAATGTCAGAGAAGCCTGCCAAATGTTTCTTTATGGTATAGGCTAACACAAGCCTTGCACAAAACACTGATGAAGTTTGTATGTCCACATAACACACAACGAGTTAGCTAGTGCAGCTCCATATCAGCCTTCTCCAAAACAACTGAAGTCACCGGTGATTGGTTCTTTAGGGTTCCAAAAAGGGCAAAAACTGACCATAAAATTACTCCAAACAGCTTGTGCATTATAATCCAAGTGTTCTGAAGCCAAACAATTGCACTGTGAGTCCAAAAGACCTATATTTACAGCAGTATTTAGTGCAAGTCTTCACTAAAACTGTTGTTTTCCAAAGCGTTCACGTTTGTGTGCACCCACACTTTTCCCTGTTTCCATGTCTCCACTCCTACACAGAGGTCAAGGTCACACAAACAGAAAGAGCTCTGAAAGAACTGTTGTTCCTCTTCTCTGTCAAAGCTGTCGGACATTTTCTCTTATTTGTTTGAAAGTCAGGTAATTAAGCGGTTAACGTTGCACGTCACTTGGAGCAGAGCCGTTTCTGTTTGTGTGATTCAGAGTGGCTGACGATTGTCAGGGTACCTTAGAGCCAGGTTTTATGTAGCTGGCAATCCAGCTTTGACAGTAATGTGGAGAATGACCTAACCTTTATCATGAACCTTCCAGTTCATGGAATGTGACAGAGAATGATCAGCAAACTCCAGCCTCAGGGCAGCCTTGTGTCATTTTGTCTCTGTCTGTTTGACACTATAAAAAACACTCTTTAATGCTAGGTGTTATAGGGTGTGTTGTACTATAGCTGAGAGTGTCCTCTATTTCAATTTGAGACCAGTTAAACAGGTAATTTAGGTCCAGCTAGTGTGACCAGCAGCCAAAGTCTATGGCATGTGGATCCAGCTTTCCAGTAAATTGCCTTGAAGAGCAGGAAGTTGAATTCAAAGCCGGTTGAATTCAAAACGGTCAATACATGGTATGCACGCTCTCCTGCTGAACCACCCACCAATGGCTTATGAATAAGACAATTTGGAATAACCTGGTGTGCCTTTTTGCCTTTGTGTGCATCTTCCTCTTAAGATGTGGAAATCACAGTTTTATTGAGAGCACATCACAAACATTTATGTCAGGTGTAATCCTTTTGGCTGGGGGAGTATTTCTAATATAATTACTTGGTGAAAGCCACAAAACTCCAATTGTGTAATTTTGGGGCCATGAACTCCATTCAGAACCCATTATTTCCTTTCTAAAATGCATTGCTGTCAGTCTTAGAAAATGGATGTTTTTATCACCTCCTAGGAGGTGGACATTTTGGAGATACTAGGGTCTCATCTGACAGCAGTGTTTTGTTGGTAATGTACTGCAGTGCAATTCTGTTGCTGCAAGGAGTTCTACCCAAGCACTTTTCAGGAATGATGAGAAAGTGTTTGATTTTTTTTTTTTTTTTACCACTACCCCCAAATATTTTCTACACAAGTCTAAGTCAGCTATCAATTAGAGAGAGAGAGAGAGAGTGAGAGTGTGAGAGAGAGAGAGAGAGAGAGAGAGAGAGAGAAATTGACTGTTCTGCAGAACACTGATATATTGCTGCCAAGCTACTCACTGTAATTTGAAATGCATGGGCTGTTGGCATTGCCTTGTGACATTTTCTGGGATTATGCTTACATGCAGCCTAATAAACTACTAATAGGACTAATTAACTTGCATTTCAAACTAATCAACCCAAACACCTCAACCAAATGAGAGTAATCCAACTAGTTATGTTTACATGCAGCCTAATAACCTGTTACTAGGACTAAATCACTCTAAATCACTTCATATAAACGCCAGACCAGAGTAGGGTTACACTGATATCTGGGGCTGATATTGGTTGATATTGATATTGATGCACAGACAGCAGACCAGCAGTATTGTACTTGATCTACAGAGAAAGCAAAAGTGAAATTTAACATCCCACAATCTGCTCCAAACTTGCCTAGTAACGGGATTTGTATATCCGACATATCCCAAATATCGCTCTCTCTCTTTGCCTCTGTCTGTCTATCTCTTTTTACCTCTCTCCCTCTAACACACACATAATTCAGTCCTCGACCATCAAACTGGTCATTACAACTGATTGCTGTAGCATCACACGCAGAGAACAAGCAAAGCATTTTTTCCGTGACGGATGACAAAACCATGCATGTCCAAAAGTTGCTGTATTGAAGTGTTGGTGTAGGTGTTTGTTGCAACCTTTGGGTGTAAAAGCATTCACCCGCAGGCCCCAGCGAGAATTGAACTCGCGACCCCTGGTTTACAAGACCAGTGCTCTAACCACTGAGCTATAGGGCCTTACCTGACTGCAGTGTCAGCAAATGAGACAGAAAATGGACACACTTGAGACAGCCATGGGTGTGAAGCCTAACTAGAAATACCAGTTACTGCAGTAGCCTGAGCTTCTTCACTAGTGTCCGCTAGTTGAGGTTGATGTGAGATAGATTTGTCAAATCTAAATGGATATGCCATCCAAGATAAGCAATATTTATCTCCATATAGCCCTTTTAAGTATACAGTATGATATATAGTATAATTTATTTACTGCCCTGTAGGCAACTCAATGGCCAGGCGAGGGCGTTCTCATCGGGGCTCTCAGTCTCAGCTTCTCCTGGACGTGTTAAAAATCAGATCTGGTTCAGTCAGTGTGGACCACCTCTGATATGATCGATATGATGCAGTTTGAATAATTACATGTTTATTGTGGAAGTGATCAACAATGAACTGAATAATGAACTGGTTTAACCTGAATTGTTCTGATTTTGATCAGATTCCAAGTAGTATTAGGTAAAACTGTTCCAGAGGCTTTTCCACCGTGACAAGAATAAAATTTGTGGCAAAACACTGAACGTTGGAATTTTTCAAGATTTTTTTTGGCATCAAAATGGTCAATTTTATAGACATTAAATGTTGGCAGCTTTAATCCAAAAATATCAGTATCAGCCTTCTAAAACCCAAGTCCTCAGACCAGAGTGACATCCCCAATCTAATGGAAACGTTGAAGTGAAAGGGATTTTGTTGTACATAAAAACTGTTTTTGAGTAAGGAAACCAAGGTGGCGTTTTTTTTGGGGGACAAGTTGAAAAAGCCTTTACTGTCCCGGCTTCCCCATGTTTTCAAAAGCAGGTTCTATCCTTGACTCGAATGACCTTTTTCTTTGACTATTCCTTGGAACATGAAGCAAGGACACACTGTGGTATCCTCTCTCAACATGAAAACAGTGAATCCAGTTCTCTCACACTACTTTTCCATCTGCATGTTAAACGTTGTCGGCGATTATGTGTTATGACGTTAAACTTCAAAGAGCCTCTTGCTCTTTGTGTGTGTGTGTGTGAGAGTGCGCGTGTGTGTGTGTGTGTGTGTGTGTGTGTACGCCTCGACACAGCTTCAGCACTGTAACAAGGTTAGGCAGCAGCTGGCAACATTTTAAGACTGAGGAACATGGTGGATTTTCTCTGTTTGCCTCTCTGTCTCTCTTTCTGTCTCTCTCCCTCTCAATCTCCCTTTCTCTTTCTCTTTCCATTAATATACTGTATGTTAATGCAAATTATTTGTTTGTGTATTTTGAGTCATGTTGACCAAATCCTTGTCCTTGTCCTATATCCCTGCTATAAGAAGACTAAAAAATCCACCAGAAAGCATACCATGAATAGGATGGCATCTCAAAACTGTAGAAAGAGTGGGCGTTAAGTGTGTAAGCACCCATTTCTATGACAAATTGTTCCATCTATACGTGAAGAGGAATATCCTAAAAAGCAGTTGATGAGGATGTTGAGCATGAGGTAATATAGATGAAATTCACACAAAGCGAGAACTTACTTCTGGGCTCATCGTTGCGATAAGTTTGCATGGACTGCAGTAATTTAGCTTGACATATATATAGCTACATCTTTTTACAAGATGAGGGATAAATGTGTAAGATGAGGGATAAATGTGTATGTAAAATGCTATGAGCTATGTTTGCCAACATAACTGTATTCTCCAGAGAAGAGATCAACTAGAGATCACCTTCACAGTAAAAAACTGACCATTAATAAATATAATGAGTAATGATGATAATTGATTTGTTATTCGTGTATGGAAATGGTTTCAGAGAAATAACTGAATCCTCCCTTTATCACTTATGGCCCGATCACACTGAAAGCGTGTCTCTTGGAGCGCACCGTTCTGAAAGAGCGAGCGGAGCACCACATTGCCCTCTGTGGTTACTAGGCGACCAAAAGGAGGCACACACACACCACATAGCGGTTAATTAATTTGTGTCCAGCTTTGTCCAGTCTACAGCAATGTAGTTGGCTTGTAAGCTAACAATTTTTTTAACAAATATTAACGGATAAATTTCTCACAATCCACTAGACTAGTGTTAGTGTATTGGTGTTAGTGTAGTTCCTCAAATTCATTGACTGCTAAAATAATCTTCTCCATGCCATATATAAATAACTGTATAGTTTGTACAGGACTGTAAACTTTTACGACTCGCCTCTTATCTGATTGGCTAAGCGACCAAAATGTGACATTGGCGAGTGGCGCTGCTATTTGGCTTTCGACCAAAAGTTGGAAATATTCGAATGCGCCAAAAAGCTGCTTGGAATGCACAAGGCAAATTACACGGAATAGGTAAGCAGCAGGTGCGTCACACAACAGGAGTACAGGAATACATACCAACACAATAGTGATTTGAACCATGCGGGGTGCTTTTGCTTACAGCCCCAAGCGCAATATTTTTTAGTCGTCGTATCCTTCGTTTCACAATGTTCTCAACTTGGCAGCATCCACAGTCTCAGGAAAATACCTGGTGCGCAGCTGTTTGCAAACATTTGAGTGAGGTGTGTATTTGATGCCATCCAGAGAATTAGACTCGCACAATTTATACATTAAAATCCCAGTGCACATTTATTTATCTAGATTTGCATCTACACAGGGGTCCAAGCCACATTCAAACACAAGTGTAAACACAATCAGGGAGCATTGATTTTTATTACTTCACTGGTGAAAATCAATTTCAGGTACCTAAGTGGGAGCTACAGAGCAATCCAAAAGTTATTTCACAAAAGAGGACATGCTATCAGTCTGTTTCTGTTTGTTTTTTTTAGCACTACAGTAAGTTGTCAGAGATGAAAGTTGTATGCATGATTGTCTTTCCTTATATAACCTATATTAAACATTTAAAATGGGGAAAAATATGTACTATATGAGTGCGGGCAAATGCATTTCACAGGATTTTATTTTGTTTTGACAGTTTGTGCTTAAAAC
>NW_027282501.1:0-77500 GCF_046629955.1 Centroberyx affinis | reverse complement strand
CAACGAAATCGCATTTTGAGAGCATCTTGCTTCCTTAATGTGATGTATTTCCTGTTGAAACAGGATATTGAGGCGGGGGAGGGATGATTCAAAAGTGTAAACCAATAGGATTTATTTGATAGGAAGAGTGGAGCGGGAATGCTGAAAAATCTGTGCTGGTTTTATTGGTTGGAATTTTTATGTACGTCTCCTGATTTTTCGTTTTCCTGAAGGTAAACGTAATAATATATTGATATAGCCTAAAATGCAATAAAATAGTGTATGGTATCGTATTTAGAATGAGCTAAAAAACCTTGGCCATATTGTGTCCTTGACTATAGTTTCAGCAAACATGATATCCCAGGTAACTGTGAGGAAATCTTATTCCATCTCATTCTTGATATTCGAAACACTATCAAACCATATTTTAACACCAGTTGAAGGATTGTATGGTTCCTCCATGGGCTGAGAAAATCCTACCGCCACTGCTGAAACCCTTTCAAAACTCCAATGGATAAACGACAAAATACAATATGGTCAAGCTGAAAAGAAAGCTGTTTTTTTAAGTTCCTGAAATGTTGACCTTTTGGAAATAGAGGGTCTTCATGTGGTGGCAGGGATGTGTCAAATTGGAGCCACTATCCAAAGCTTGGATACTGGTTCTCATGGTTGTCTGGTAGCTTCAGCCATCATCTGTCACTGTCAACAACACCGAACATGTTGGTTCACGATCAGACTGAACTGAATATTTCTCACTCTCTCAAACTAGCACACTGGCTGGATACAGTTTGGAGACTGGATTGTCTCTTCAATTCCTTTCAATCCAGTGACTTTATCGTCATGGCTGTTTATCAGAAACAATGTTGCCAAACAACAAATGGTTCATATATTCAGACAATATTGAAGTGACAAATTATTTGTGAAACATATACATAATCACCAATATCTATAACTATAAATTATTTGGCTTGAAAACATGTACTATACAATAGTGCATGTTCTCCAGTATCTATAACTATTAACTATTTGGTTTGAAAATATTTACTATACAATAGCACATAATCAACAAAATCTATCATAACGTAAAACAGTTCTGAACCGTACCAAAATTAAGAATTTGTTGTTGTACAAATCATTCAAAAACCATCGTGGTTTTTCTCTCACTTCCAATTCTCGTTCTTTTCCCCTCTCTTCCTCTCTCTCTCTCTGTCTTTCAGTGTGTTGTTTGATAGAGATGTGAGTGCCCTAATCAACGACAGCTGTGGGACTAGATGTTATTTTGACCCACAGTGCGCGCGCACACACACACACACAGACACACACACACACACACGGAGAAGCACACACACTGCAGACCCTCTAACTGATGCACCTGCCTCTTTTCTACAGATTATACAGTGGGCCTCATCTGAAAATAGAAACTCTGTGTAAGAAGAAATGGTTGATTTGTACTATACTACATAGAGTAACACTGCACTACTACACTCTACTACACAACATCAGATAGTCCCATACATACACTTTGCATACTTTAGATTGCATTGTACGTCTCAGTGAAAGTGAAACAGTTCTTGTAATACGTGATGAAAGTGATGACATTCTCGAAAACAGAATGTGCATTCGGGGACTTTCGGTTATATTAGCTTGCTAACACTAGTGACGGTTATTGCAAGTATTAATCACTCTTGCGAGCATTTACATTTAAAAAAAAAAATCGTATTACTGTAGAAAGTGAAAGCATTAGCATGAGCCAGTTTACCTTTCTTTGTTAGTTTAGGTTCGTCCTTAAAAAGTGCATGGATGACACTGAAACTCCCAACTGGTTTGTTGCTGTGGTTGTTACCCTGTGATGACCACTTCGTAAACGTTCAGTCGAACAAATGCGTGTGCACCGGTAGTGAACTTTACCTTCCTGACCCTGGAGACACATTTGTTAACTTTGTTTACAACTGATAATCATTGAACTATTTTTTGAATCACATATGATCATTTTCATCTTTTGTCATGGTCGGGTTATTCGTGTTCGTCAAATAAGAATTAACTAATGTCACTGTGCCAATGGTTACAATGGTTGGGGCGATTTTGAAAGCCCGCTGGCCTGAAGGGCGAGTGCTGAATTTACACTGCATCGTGTCACATCGCCCAACCAAACATCTCTGATGGCCAATGACATCAGGGCCAGGGAGCCCGAGGGACTTTTGTTCCCTCAGTAAAGCCTGCCAGGCTGCAGCCTCGAGGCTGCCAACCGCCGGCACGCCTCTTTCTGCAATGAACCAACTGCAAGTGATGAGCAAACTGCACCATATAGAGAAGTGGAGAGGTGCTGATAATTTACATGATTTCTGACCTCGCACATCGGCACAACCCTCATAGTCATGTCTCCCCTCCCCTCCCCGCCTGTTGTTGTGGCTAGCCAGCAACAACAGGCGACGCGGCCTACCCCTTTTCCGCGGGTCACAAGAGGCACGTGTCCCATTCGTAGAAAAGATCGTATACCCCACTGTATTTCTTTATTTTTTCTTTCTTTCTCCATTTCTCCATTAAACAAAGACAATCAAATGACAAAGAGAGAGTTCAATCTGAGCCACGGAGCTGCCAAGTCGCGTTGAAATTGTGAAAGAAAAAACTCGACCTGCTGTCTTATGTTCGATGTGAGTTATAAAACAATGTGTTCAAGTCTGACAAGATAAATTCACTTGTAGACCTTGTAGACACCGACATGTCAACACAGTCATTGTCATTTTCATTTTCACATTATCCATCTTTGTAACTTAAATGACTAGTCTAGCATGGCAAGAAGAGTGGAGGAATATGTAGCTATCTATCGTCTCATTGACTGTTATGTTGCAAACCCACATGTTCTCTCTATGTTGAGTTGATCTGAATAAAGTCATTTAAACAGTTACATATAGACAGCATCAATCCTTTAACTTGTGTATAAATGCAGTGCTCTCTTTGACAGAGCCAGATGGAGGCAGGGGGATCAGCCTATAGACCAGCAGAGTTGAGGTGACTAGATGATGAAGAAAGCTAATAAAACAATATAAGTATATTCCTGGTTTTCCTAAAGCTGTTGTTGATGCCATTGTTGAGGCCCATCTCCGAACTGGTACCCTTGTGCCCAATAATATTCAATCCGTGATAAGGACTACTATGTCAGAGCAATGTGGTTATCTGGAATTAATCAACACTCCTCCAGCCAATCAGAGTTCAGTGCAAAGTAACCTAAAGCCGGACAAATGCAGGTGCGTACCACGTAAACATTCCATCAGCTGTCCGCGAGAGTTACTTTGTAATCTACTGACGCACCTTACGACCGTGGAGAAAAGCCCGACCTGACCCAGAATTTATTCTGTGTAAAGTAAATCCGGAGAAATCCCATCGTAACCATGGTAACCGTCTGTGCCAGCGACAAGTTTTAGGTCATGCAGTATCATTTAATTAGGCTATTGATTTATTTATTTATTTGTCATATTTTCCGATGGAAACGTCGGTGTGACAATGTTTTTATTGGTCGGACAACTGCATGTTTTACCAGCCAAAAGCAGGAATATACCAGCTGACGGAAAACCCTGCCCTCAACTCCAATCTCCAGTACATATAATAGACACCTTCTGCAATAAAAAAAAAAAGAAAACGTTCTCATCCACTCTCCAGAGACGCTGTGTAGCTAAGCAAAGAGTATGCAGTTAAACGTAATGAAGTATGTCGAAGGAAATTGGTAATTTCCTGGTGTTTTAAAGTTTGACACTTACACAGAAAAGTATATAATAGACAGAAAAATTATTGTTGTTCAGTCCAAACAGACATATGATGAGTGATCTTCACCCACAGAGTGATATGACAGAGTAGAAATCATATTGCCCAGGCATTATTATACACACAAAAGCCAAGCCAACATCCTCATATCCAGTTACTAGAGAAAGCTCTGGAAGAAGTGTGGAAATCTGAAATGGAAAATGTGGAAGAACCTTGAAAACGGTGATGTTTTCATCAGACAAGTAAACAAGCATACAGCTTTATACCAACAAATGTTACAGTTGACTACAGAGCAGTAGATTTTAGGTCATTTATGTCAGTTTATGTGGCTGATATTGTACTTTTATTAAAAATGGGATACGGTCCAGTCCACTTCTGATATGATGGATATGATGCAGTTTGATTGATTCCATATTTATTGTCGAATTGGTCAATACTACACTGGTTGTCTATGGAAACCCCTTAACCTGAACTGATTTTAATGTGACATTTTGATCAGATTCCACATAAGTATGCATTATTATTTTTCTGAATTTTTTTTCTAAATGCTTTTTCACCCTGAAAAGCCTGGGAAAACACAGAATCTTTGTGGATTTTTTTTTTTTTTTACCATGAAATTGGTCAAATTTAAAATCCAAAAATATAGGTGCGAGTGTGACAATGTGAAGGTGTGATTTTTGCATATGACATTGTGTTTATATCATTTGTGTACACGTGGTTGTGTGTGTGTAGCCAGGTAGGTATGAGTACGTGTTGGTTTGGGTATGTGTGTATAAATATATGTGTGTGTGTGTGTGTCTGTGTGTGTCGGGTCTTTCTGAAATACCAGCCAATAAGCTTTCATCGTCAAGACGTCATGGTGAATTATTCATCATATTTGGGCGTCTGACTGAAGCATTGCCACCACTCCTTTGTTTAAAAAAGCTGGAATGCTCCTTTTTCTCTTTTCCTCTGTTACACGAGTGCAGTAAGACATCATTTTTTTCATATATCATTTTTTACAAATTCTTCTTGTCTTGTGACAGGGGTTCTAAATCTCCATTTGATCAGATGTCATCCCAGGAACCAATATATACAGTATTTTGATTGTTGTTGATTTCATATTAAATTGTAGAACTGGAGAGATAATAGTGGTGAGAGTGAAACCTATGATTACAATAGAAATAGAGTTTCTATAACTGGGAGAATATATATAAAATGTGGTGGAATATCGGGAGGAATTGGGGGAGTGTGTGTGTGTGTTTGTGCGTGTGGGCTGGGGGGGACTACACTGGTTTTCTATGAAAGTCTTTATTATTATTATTATTATTATTATTTTTAAATATTATTATCCTGGGTTTCAGTGGAGAGTTAAAGTGTCCCAGAGGCTCAGAGGCTTTTCCACCCTGACAAGGGTATATTCCGGGGTAACACTGAATATTTCTTTTTTCTTTTTCTTTATTTTGTTGCATCAAATTTAAAGATTATTATAAAGTTATCAGCAGCATCAATCCAAAATATCAGTATTGACTTCAGCCTTCAAAAAACGCATTGCGGTTGAACGCTAGTACAAACACACACAAAGTGCACATGCCCTGTCTGTCATACCCTGCGTACACACACACATACACACACACACACACACACCCACACACACACACACAGTGAAATGCATGCTGGCTCATGCTCACATACTTGCATGTTCCTCCCCAGAATCCCCCTCGGTGAATCTGATCAAATCCCTCCTGGCTAAAGACATGCTGTTTCTATAAAGCTGAGTAGGGATTTAGCTTTTCTTTTTTTTCCTCTTTTTTTCAACTCCTCCTTCCTCTGGATTCAAGCTGCTACCGAGCTGCCATGAATGCGTTTTTTTTTTTTTTTTTTTAGTTTCTGTCCAAATAATAAGGTAATAGATCCATACATATGCCATTCAGTGGAGGCTTTTAATCCAAAGCACTGTTCACAGAGCATCATGAGTAAGAGAGCATTGAGATTCATTTTCAGTCCTATTTTTGTTGTTTGTCTGTGTCTGTCAAAGCATCGACACCACTATTATTAACAATAATAACAATAATAGTAATAATCATTAGAAGGAGGATCATCTTTTGTGGGGGTTATCTCAAGCTTACATGGTAATTTTAGCTGACTATCTGTGGATGTCAACATAATGAACAAACGCTTTACATTCCCGCACAGAAAACGATTCTGTAGACGTCTTCATCCGAATCTCTGATCTCTGCTGGGAAGTAAACTTGAAAATGTTTTCTATTTCCACGTCACAATCAGTCCAATTTTTCATCTCCTGTCATTGGCTGTCAGAAATAGCACTACTTATCGCCATTCAGTGAACCTTATTCCCCGCACTGTAAGTACGTTAGCAAGGATGCAAGTTAGCAAGGGTTGTCGTGGGTGTCTATGTTTCTGTCAAGAGTAATCAGAGGAAGATCTGTCATCTGGTAGAAGCTTATATACAAATGGCTGGAATTGCTGTGAGTGCATGTTCGAAAAAAAAAAAAAAAAAAACATATCGGTGAGGGAATTTGCATATCTCCTGCACTGGTACTTGACATTTGGTGAGCTGTCAGCTTTGGTTTGTGAACAGAAAAAAAAAAAGTCAGTTCGGGAAGGATTTTGTGTATTTATTTAATTTCCACGATCTGTCCAACATCATTTTAGTTGTGGCCGTCTGGCTCTGACAGAAATGATAATATATGCAGTTTGGTGGAGGCTTTTATCCGAGGCGCCTTCCTTACAGCACTGCAAGTACAATGAAAAGCGTAATGGGGTTTAACCAATTTATGATGGTTTTCAACGTTTCTGTCCCACATGTTAATAGTAATGTTAATATATGCTTTGGCTTGGCTTTTATTCAGCGTGCTGTTGGCAGCAGAATACTGGGAGAGCAGGGAAACTATTTTTATTTAGTTGTTTACTTCCATATCGTCTGCATTAGCATTAGACTTCTGGTTGGTTATGACCTCGCTGCGTTGAATTGGAAAAGACAAGCAGATTATGTAAAACATCTCGGCTTGTTTTGGTAGGTTTTAAGCTGAGGAAGAGAAAACACTTTCTTTGTCACTTCACATTTCTAGTGTTCATCATATCACGTTGAAGCTTTTAATGTGGCTGCTGCTGAGCGGGTTGTCGGCCAACAGCAGGCCGCAGCAGTGTTCGAGGGTGTGTTGGTCTATCAGTTAGGAAATTACATTAGGGAATTAGATTGGAGGAGGCTGTTGGATCTACACTCGCAACTGGAAGTGAAATGCGAAGTTGACATCTGACCAATAAAGTGACGGGGGCCAAAGCGTTTTCAAGTTCTGGACATGGAAACTTTACATTCAGACATCTCAGTTTGTGACTGTGAGCTCCCCTTGTATCCTCACCAGTCTAGTTTTTCCACATTAGAAACAAAAGTTGTACTCAGTTAACCGTCATTTCATGTCAGCATTTGGATTACTTCTGGTAAATTCAACATCTAGAGCTAGACAGAAGCCTGATATAGCCACACCTCTGTGGGTTTTGCACATCCAGCCAGTACAATACACACACATTCAGCTTGTGCTATTACAAATACATACTGAGACATTGATCACTGAGCTTCTAGGATGTCCAGTATTCCCTAGGTAAATAATTCCATACCTGTAAGTCCTGATATTTTCACTTGATGAGCAAAAAAAATGTATGTGTTTATCATGCATTTGCTAAGTCCCTAAAAAATAAGTTATTAGAGGTTTTTCACCATGCAATGACAGGTTACTTTGTGCTGCATGTTCTCTCTTAGATGAATCCAGAACAGGGTTAATTGTACAATCGGCATCCTATCTGCTTTATTAAACACAGATGGAATTCACTTCCCAGTTAATAATGAATTTCCTGGTCTCCTTTTTTCTATACTGACCTTTTAGTTCCACAACTTTCATTTGCTGTGTTTAATCAGAAAAAGGACGGTTTGTTTCGTTATTTTGGTTTTTAAATTGGTCTTAAATGAAATTCAAGTAGCATTTAAAATGTCTTAAAAAGTGTTAAATTTGGCTTTTTGAAACTTGCAGATATCTTGTATTGATTTTCTTTCTTTGTGTCTGTGTATTTTGTATGTTTCAGTTCTCACTTCCTGTGTGTGTGTGTGTGTATGCGCGCGCGTGTGTGTGTGTGTTTTGATGTGCCGATGTGAAATGTGTTCTGTCTGTGGCACAAAGACCAGAGATCTGTGAAATTCGGTTGGGTGTCAGCACAAAGAAATACTAGAGCGTGGCACAGACAAACACACACACACTTGTCTTTTCTTGGCTTGCTTCACTCCATCTCTCGTTAGAAAAAAAAAGCAGCCTTGCCATTCACAGTCAGGCTTTGGTGTTTTGCCTCACGTTGGCTCTGTCAAATTACACTCCCAACCTTGAAAAATGGGTCAGAAATCGTTACATTTCCCTAGCTCGAAAAATGATTCGAAATTATGTTTTTTTTTTTTTTTTTTTGGACCAAATTCTTTTGCTTGGTGTATTTGCCTAAGGTGCATTTTTTTTGGTGGGGGGAAAGCAAATGTTTTAGACTTTGGATTTTAAAAGAAGAAACACTTTGTAAGCGCAATGTCGCTGTCGTCCCGGGGGCAAACCGTTTAATGTTTGTTTTCCATGTTTACAGGCGAATCAGGAGCCAGCCTAGAATATTGTGTTTGTCAAAGCAACTCATCAAAAGCAAACTGGAAGGCACAGACAAGTGGACAATCTGTTTGGTGCTCTTATAAAAAAGAACATGGCCATTTGGGCTAAAAACACATGAATGCTTCAAGGTGAAATTAGCTGAATAAATCTGCGTGTTCATTTACAACCTAAAACATAAGTCATGAAAGCCTAAGCCTAAGTACTGGGACCAGTGTGATCCTGAATGTGAACTGCAGTTTTTTTTTAACAACTCATGTATTTTTTTTTTTTAGCGCTGTATATTGCTGTGCGGTCCTGAACGTCACCCTGATGCTTCATCTCCAGGCTGCCTTCTGCATCACTGCTTCCCCCCCCAGCACAGGTAATGACATATGGCTGCACAAGCACATGGTTTAACACACACACACACACACACACACACCCAAACATAAGCACCCACAATCAAATACAGGTGTACACACATTGAAAAAGCTCCTGTACTTGATGTCACACATGCCCGCCCACACACACACACACACATACAATCAAAAGAGCACACACATTGAAAAAGCTCCTGTACATGTTGTCACACGTCCCTACACACACAGACATACACACACACACACACGCACGCAAAATCAAACGCATACACACATTGATATAGCTCCTGTACATGATGTCACACATGCCTACACACGCACACACACACACACACACACACACACAAAGGAACACCTTTTACATATGATGCTACACACGTGCACACACATACTGAAAATCAAATACAGGCGCACACAAAAAATGATCACGTATATGATGTCACACACACACACACACACACACACGCACACACAAGCGCAAGCACGTTGGCCTATTTGGCAGCCGGAGCTCATTGCCAGCCGTTGCAGCAGAGGGAGCGTGGGAGTGTGTGAGTGTGTGTGTGTGTGTGTATGTATGTGCAGCCCACTTGGTCCAGAGGACAATTGGCTGAGTTTAGCTGTTTAGACGGTACTTGCTCTCATTTGTTGTGCAGAGAGTTGGTGGAACTCCCAGGAAGTGGAGTATTAAGCCCGAGCATAAATACCCAGCACACAGCACTGGAGCACATTATTCAATTTTGCCTTCATTCATGCTTTACTCTGTCCACCAGCTAAAAGCTAGAGTTTATCACCGCTGGCCTGGACACACAGAGCAGGGAGGAGAAATAGGGAGCAGGATGATATCGGAAAACTAGGAGAAACTTGTGTCTGTTTTGCTTTCAGTGTGTTTTGTGGCTCTGTGCTGTCGCCTTTATCTCTAGATTTGAGTCAGAGCTTGCCTAAAGATATATATCAATACTGTAAATGTGGGGAAATGGTACATGCACTGCATATGAACATCCTGGTAAATGTGCACATAAATCTGTACATTTAGCAGTTGATGGGTGGAAAATTATGCATCCACTGTTTTGCCATTCTGAACAATATTCTGATTTGAATCTCATAATCTCATAGAGTTAATCACTTTTTTAGGGTGAAATGAAGCTCTCTGATGTAAATTTGTAGTGTACACTATATTAAGTAGTACCGAACTAATGAAAGTGATCTGAGGATAGGGTCTTCTGAGGGGAAAAAATAAGGCTATTCTGATAAAGAGAGCCATATTATTGATTGTGGTTGTTTGCATTATGATGATAACTGACTGGAGGTCACAGTTTACCCACCGTTCTATTCACCACTATGGCACAACGTGTGTGTAAAGATGTGTATTTGAACTGTAAATGTAAGGAAATGTTTCATGTGCTAAATAGCGCTGTGCAAAAAAATCGATACAGCTGAGTATTGCAATATTTCTTTCCATGATACTGTATCGATTTTCCAGCCCCTCATATTGATACATTAAAAAAAATTATTCATGTTTTAAACGGATTTAAAATGTCCTTAAATTTCCCTCAAATCCCCTTGAATTAAATAGTTTTGACTCAATTTGTCCGCTGAGTTATCAATATAATGTGATGTACATATTAGACTACCCAGGTGGTACACAGCAAGTTGTATTTACAGCTCTATTTTTAAATTTTCAGTAAATTATGTAGGCCTAGAGTATTGCAATGTATTGCAATATGTATCGTATCGCAATGTATCATGATACAACCGTATCGTGACCATGTATCGTGATACGTATCGTATCGTGAGGTCCTTGCCAATACCCAGCCTTAGTGCTAAATGCTAAATGTGTACATATCCTTGTAAATGTGCACAAAGATCCCTATACAAATCTATATAAATCTTTTTCAGTAAATGGGTGGAAAATTCTAAATCCAACACTGTTTGTTTTTGTCATTTTTAACAGTATTCTGAATTAAATCTCATATAGATTTGATATAGCAGTGTTTCTCATAGTTTTCTAACAGTGGGGGATAATTTTGGCTCTGGAACTGAGATTTTCCTATTCCCAGTATCGGCCCCAGTTGAACAGGTCGAACAAGATCAATTTAAATACTCAGATTCTGCTATGAATGTCCAATAATTGTTTATCTTTTTGCTATGCAATGCGACCAGATGATAAATTCATCTTGTCTTTCCGATTTTCTGCTGCTAAACGTATATAGATGAAACGGTGTTTGATGTGTTGAAGGTGAATGGCGTTACACTGAATGGATAATCAGTAATTTATTGATGAGGACACTGCGCGATCAATAGGCGACTACATAACCTGGTTGACTCCTCAGTTTGTGTGTCTGTTTGGGGGGACACCACCCTACTGAATATCCTAATATTTATCTGTTTACACATGGGTCAATATTCTCTTTCGCTAGGGTTCAGAAACAAGTCAACAGTAAATATTTCATCACTTGGCACTGTCCACCCTTACTGAACGTCTCCATCTCAGTGTGCCTTAACTCTGTTTCATCACTGCATCGATAGCACATATTGACCCGTTATATTTCATCAGGTCATGTTCACATCAGAATTTCAGGGCATCGCTGGAGTTGAAGGTTTCAGGTTCAGCAGTTGAAATTTGAGTTTATATGAAAGTAGCTGTGTGGTGAAGACTTTCAAGTCATAACTTCATAACTTATTGGTGAACTTGTAAAAATCATATGTTTACTATTTGGTTAAGGCTTGGTTTGGTAGCTTCATTGTCGCAGTAGGAGAAATTAGACTCTGTTGTATGAATAAAAAAAAAGATACATAGAGAATAGAATTAAAATACATATATATATATATATATATTATATTATATAGACTTGTATTTTAACAGCAAGTCCTGATATGCAGTTTTGATTTTACCCTCAAACACGTTATCTCTTTGCTTTTGAACATTTTTTTTTTTTTTTCAGTACGAAATGTGCATGGGATGTGTTTACACACGCACACACACACACACACACACACACACACACACACACACACACACCATCTCCCTCTCTCTCTCATGCTCACACACAACTATACACACTTTCATTCATACATGCATGCCCTCTCACTTAAAAACCACTCGCACATACGCTCTCACACATACCTGCTCTCTTTTTCTTTCTTCTTTCTCTCTTTCTCTAACACACACACACACACACACACACACACACACACACACACACACACACACACACAAAAACACACCTCTCCAACGTAGCGTATCTCCGTGGCATTTTACTTTTACTGTTATGGCTATTCATATTTTATAAACTGAACAGTAAACACAGCATCATCAACTTCAACTAACCCTGGGGGAATGGAGGGAGGGAGAGAGGGAGAGATAAAAAGAATATGCAGTGGCAATGATATACACTGCGCAAAAAATCACCTGGTGGGACGCTTTATCTGGACGCTTTATCAGGATGCATGCTGGTCCAGGGAAAGTCTTATAAAGTCTTGAGTTAAGGCCTGAAAAGTCCTTGAATAGTCCTTGAAAACAATGCTTTTTTGTGATCTTATTAAAGCTCAAGCGTCCATTGATTCTACCAGGAAGTTGTCAGGCTATACATTTATTACATTTATTAATAATTTATTACATACAAATTTGTTGGCACAACATGGGGATAATAACCGTAGCTTGACCACCATTAATTTTAGAGTTTATCAAATCTTCTACTGAAGTTGAATCACCTGAATTGGTGTTATGAGGTTTGATGTTCTTCAAAATAACAATTATTTCTCTTCACAGTTAAAGGAATAGTTCACCCAAAATTGAAAATTCTGTCATCATCTCCTCCCCCTCATGGCAGTTGAAACACAGGTGAAGTTTGTCCATATAACACACAGGGAGGCTGCCAGCACAACTCCATAGCAGCCTTCTCCAAAACAACTGAAGTCAGTGGGGACCAGTTCTTCAGAGTTCCAAAAAGACCTACAGTATATTTACACCATCATTTAGTGCAAATCTGAACTACAGCTGATTGATTTGCAACAAATCATGGTGTATAGGTCTTTCTATTCACAGTGTGATTGTTTGGCTGTTTTTGTTTTGGAACTCTAAAGAACAGGTCCCCATTGACTTCAGTTGTTTTGGAGAAGGCTGCTACCAAGTTGTGCTGGCAACCTCCCTGTGTGTTATATGGACTAACACATTTCACCTGAGTTTCATTTGGCATGAGGGTGAGTAGATGATGACAGAATTTTCATTTTTGGGTGAACTATTTAACTTTAACTAGGGATCCTTAATGGAACGTGTGTGTGTGTGTGTGTGTGTGTGTGTGTGTGTGTGTGTGTGTGTGTGTGAAGTTCCACACCATTTCATCATCACAGGTGTTTGTTAGGGCATGTCCCTTTTCTCACCCACAATTCTCCTCTCCTCTCCTCTCCTCTCCTCTCCTCTCCTCTCCTCTCCTCTCCTCTCCTCTCATTTCCTCCTCTCCTTTCCCCCGCTATCCTCTCCCCTCTCTTTCTGTTAAAACGGTGCAAAGAAATAAAGCTATGAAGATCCAATGTTGTTTTCTTATTGTAACATTGTACCATTTCATGCTCAGAAGCACTTTGTTTTTCACTCACGGTCGTTATGGTAACAGCTTTGTAGAGCAACAGGTGTCCTTTACCCCCCCCGCCATCACCACCACCACCACCACACAAACACACACACACACACACACACGCACACACACACACACACACACACACGCACACACTCCCTATGTGTGGTCTGGCTTTATAAATAACTGGGCATGTCTGACAGTCTGACCCCCTGTAGAAGGAGAAAGAGCCCTTACTTGCTTTTGAATGACTTGCATGTTGTCAGAGTTCCCACTGAGCAATTTTACGTTGATTAGATGTTTAAAACACGTCTAAATGGCCATAGTCGTCTAGGCTAAATTAAGTTTAAATGAGGTTGAAAAGTGAAAGTTTATTAGATGTCTATACATAGACAAAATGATCCTAGGCTATATGAGAGCTACACATAGACGCAATGTTGAAATTACTTCTTGTGCTCAGATAATTATCTTGTAGGCTAGTCTACAGGACTTCTCTGGTGCTGCATATTTTTGTTATTTACAGATGTTTATTCATTGTAATAATGTATTTACTGCTTGGTCTAAAATAGGTCTATACATAGCTGTAATGATCCTGGGCTATATGAGAGCTAAAGCATAGACGCAACATTGAAATCACGTCTTTTGCTCAGTGGGTTGGAACTATTTTTCATTATTATAGATATTGGTGATTGCATAGTATGTGCTTTTAAACCAAATAATTAATAGCTATTATAGATATTAGTGATCATGTACTGAAGTACATGTTTTCACACTAAATAATTAATCATCATCGTCATCATTAATGTATAAAAGTCACTGAAGAACATCATATAGAGACAGAGAGAGACAGAGAGTGAGATAGAAACAGAGAGGGGGAAAGAAGAGGGGGGGTGTAGAGTTTAAGTGTCATTTGGAAAATGGAGAGTTTAGTCTGGCTTTCACTTTCTCTATGCTCACAAATTGTCAACATCTTGACTCTGATGCCTCATTCATTCATCCAACCTTTATTTAGATCTCGGAGATCATTGAGGGTGTACCCTCATTTACAATGATGCCGAGAGTACAGAGTAAAATGCACATAAAAAACAAAGAAAAAAAAACGAGAAAACAAATAAACAAACAACAGAACACAACCAAACACAGCTAAAATCAGTTACATTCATGAGTGGTGCAGTTTGCTATTATGGTTTTAATTTGACCCAAATGAACAATTGTGTCCAGTTTCAATGTATGTTGCAAAGTGTTCCAGGTGTGCAGCACAGAAACTAAAGGCAGTCTTTCCAAATTCAGTGTTTGTACGCGGTACTTCGAGCATTAGCCAATCACTTGAACGAGTTGAATAGTGACTATAGGACCAATTTAATAAAGAATTAATGTATGATGGCAAGTTGCCATTAAGGGCTTTATAAATAAAGAGAAACCAATGCCTGTCACGTCTTACTGTTAGGGATGCCCACCCAAGCTTTTCATACAAGAAGCATGTGTGGAATAACTGTCACCGGTAATAAATCTTAGGGCGGAGTGATAAACTGAATCTAGGGGTTTAAGAGTGGAGCCTAAATTTGAAAGAAGGTTGTACAGTCCTTATAATCTCAGGGTTCAACATTATGAAAATGTTCTGCATGTTCTACTTACCTCTAGTATGTTTTCACAAGCGCAGTAGGAAAATAGAAAAAAAACAAAAACAAAAGAACAAAATGAAAAGTAATTTATTACTATAAAATGTATGATATTGTTTTTATATACAAAAGCAAAATGACTGAAAAATTTACAACTATATGACTTTTCTGACTGTAACATTCCAAACTATGAACAGTCCCTAAATGAACCAGCTGGATCTGACTTGCTCTGAAATTGTAGATAAACAGTACAAATGGTACAGGATTGCTTCTTCATTTCCAACAACGCAAGGGACAGCCTTTTACTTTTCGCTTCAGTATTGAAATGTATAATTTGAATATGACGTCATGTCCAATCTGATTGATCAGAAAAAGCACACCAGAGAGGAACGTGGGCAGCGGCAGAGCCGAGAGGCAGACGTTTATTACCGGGTGAGGAAGAATAGACCAGAAACCAGAAGTCAATGTCCTATTGGCCCTTGGCTATTGGGCAGTCCTTACTGTCAAACCTCGGCTCCCTTCAGCATCATATTTTTTTTTTCCAATACCAACTACTTCCTTTATAACCTCTCTCATGCTTGAAAAATAGCAGGGACTGCGATTTTCAGAAATCAGAGCAATTTCAGTAGAGCAAATGGTCAAATTAAAGTGCATTTACCACAAATTGATCTCAAGTTTTTCAGAGAAGCTGCAGCAAGTTCGAGACGCTTCAGTCGCAAAAAAAACGATAAGAGAAGAAGAAGAAGAAGAGTAGGGAAAATGTGTGGAAGCAAAACAGAGGACAAGTCTTTCATCAGAGGAGGACATTAGTTGGCTCCTTTCATTTACTCCTTTTCATGTACATGTCTTTTCATCCCATTGTCCATCGTTTGGCATGGGCCCAGGGTCAATGAAACATATCCTACACGAGCGAGGCAACGTCAGCCGGCAATTACAGTGCAAAATGATAAAATAAATCCAATAAAGGTGCAATGTTAACTTTGGGGCGCTCACGATTTGCTAAATGGCATTTTGCCCAAGGACAATATTCTCTTTCATTTTGATCTTTTTTTGTATCTTTGCTCATCGCTACCAAGAGAGAACTGAAGGAGAGCAAAAGGCAGAGAGATATGAAATGAAGACACGAGACGGAAAACATCATTTTGTCTCACATCTGTTGAACTGAAAATTGAAAGTAGCCCCCCTCCTCTTCTTTATCCTCCCTCTCTCTCTCTCTCCCTTCTCCTCTCCCCCACCCATCCTCCTCTCGTCTCCCTCCTTTCCTCTCCTCTTGCCCTTTCTCAGACAGCTCTTTGGGTTATAAAAACCACCATGATGTATGATGCTGTCTGACCAAAACACTAAAGAGTCCCACAGCGATTTAAACAACACAGTACACGCTCGCTCTCACTCTCTCACACACACACACACAGATACACACACACACGCACACACACACTCCCACAGCGATTTTGAAATAGTGTCCACATCGACAGTTTTTCTGTTTGTTCGATCTACTTTTCTCTCCCGCTGAAGTCCCAAGTGGGTAGGTTGGCATTTTACACCGGACAACACACGCACACACACACACACACACGCACACAAACACGCACACACACACACACACAGGCTCATGCGCATGCCATACACACACATACACAGACACACACACACACACACACACACAAGCAAGGAACATGCTACATGGTTTGTTAGTAATTAGGAGCATTTGTTGTCTCTATTGTCTCTTGATAGAAACACTTTAAACTTTCCATCTAAACTCCTTTTAAAAAGTGTTTGAGCCAGCCTAGTTTAGAATAAGAGTCCTTGACACCATGGAAAGCATCAGCATCAGTAGGGATGAAACTGTTGAGATTTTGATGGTACGATTAAGCTATAGTGTGAGGAAAAGTAAAGTCTTTTACTATTATTATGTGGGGAAAAAAAAGTCTGTCTTTGCCTTTTAGAATTCACAGGCTGGCTATTATGGACTCTGGGTGGGTATTCCCACTACAGGCAAGCAAGCAGTATAGAAATGTAGTAGTAAAAGTACTAAGTAGGAATTTTCTTTTTTTTTTTTTTTATAACAAGCCCATAGTTGTTAGTGAATGGCCAAGTCCCTCTTCAGACCAGTCTGTTCAGGTTATGCACAAACATCGATTTGAAGTCAAGGCACTTATCACATCTCGTATTCCTGTAGCACTCTACAGAAGTTTTATTGCTCTGCGCCCAGGTTTATTGACTGGTTTAGCAGAATGTACAGTGGAACAACTGATGTATTCATTTATACTGCATACTGGCATGGGGAATGCGTGTGGGTGTGAGTATATTTGCACTTAAACGTCTCGTCCTGTGTTTATCCCGCACACAAAAAAGGCAAATTACCAGCAGCTTTGGTTGATGTGGCAATAAATGAGGGAATTAATGTTGAATCTTAAAAGCTAGTGGACCTTTCATGATGGCATGTGTAGGATGCTGCTTTACTCGGGGAAGAGGTGTTTGCAAGCAGACAAATACCGACGCCTTGTTGGATGTAAGAGCCTGCATTGCACAAGATAAAAAAAACAAAACAAAGACGTGATCCCGTGGTTCGCCGTAATGGAGTTCAGGAATGCAGAACTTGTTTTTATGGATTTGTAAGGACAATGTATTAAATGTCCCTTTACTTCCAGGTTCTTTCTAAAGGCTGTATTTCCTTTTTTAGCATGCATATCGAGCATGCGGCAACACTTTTACGTTCTTTCTAAAGTATGTTTCACTCAGCGCATACATCAAGCTTATGCCAACTTTACCGAGCATTTCCTTTACCTACAAGTTCTTTTGCAAACGGTATACTTAATACTTAGCACAAATGTGAAGCATATGGCAACTATATCAACTTCCTTTAGGTTCTTTCTAGAGTAAATTTCATTTTTTAACACATAGGCCTATATCAACAAGACGGCAACTATTTCAGCTACTTCCTTTACTTTGACATTTGATCTAAGTAGTATATTTTATGTTTTTTTTTAATGCATATATCAAGCGTATACCAACTATATCTACTACTTCCTTCACTTTGAGGTATGTTCTAAAGAGCATATTTCATTTTTACTGCATATATCAGCCATATGTCAACTATATCAACTACTTTTAGGTTCTTTCTAGTGTATGTTTTAGGTTTTGATCATAGCACCAATTCTATTTTAGTCAAATAATATGTGTAAACAATGGAGAAGGCCAACTTCAGACACTTAAAGCAGGCCTTAGAGTTGTATTGGATGACAAAGTACTGCCCTGCCAACATTTGGTGTTGGTTACTTGTCGACAAGTTTTAAAGACAAGAAAGATGAGAGCAATAAAAACTTTATGAGTGTTTCGGGGGTGAATGGACCTTTTTCTTTGTTCTGTATGACACAACAGCATAAACCATAAAATACACGGCCAAGTTATCAACCATTTCCTTGACTTTTAAGCTCTTTCCAAAGAGTACATTCCAGGTTTTGATCAAATTACTGAAGGTCGGCCGTTACCCCCAAATCCACTTTCCTCTCCGTTCACTTCCTGGCTCGGGCCCTGGGGTCGGCCCTGGGGGGGCGATAAAAGCCAATCAAATGGCCTTAAGTGGAGGGAGGCGGGCCCTAGGGGACCATAAAGACCAATAAAATGGCCAGGAAATACAGGAGGAAAAATGAAGAATCCTCCTGTTAGGTGTTAATCACCTCCCTCTTTCTGTCTCACTGGTTTTTTGCACCAACTCTCTCTCTCTCTCTCTCTCCCTCTCTCTCTCTCACACACCTCCACACACACACACTGTGTTCCATGGTTCCCCCAGGTGTTTTTTTCCAGTCTTTATCCAATAGCAGTGAAGAGTGATGGGAATGATCTCACCTTGATATATCGCACATTTCTATCCTTCTGCAATACTTCGTGAGGGAGGGATAGAGTGTTACTTATTCACTTCCTCCGCTCAGATGTTCCCAGCCGGTCCGGGGACTTGAACCAGCGACCTCGGTTCACAAGCCCCGCCCCCCCCCCCACCTTTTAGACTGTGTATGTGTGTGCGAGAGTTTGAGATGTGAGACAGAGCGGCAGAGAGAGAGAGAGAGAGTTCATATAGGTTCCTGTATATCACTTATGTAGCACATAGGCAGCACACTGAGTTTAACACACTTTGAACTCAGCCGTCTGTTCTCTCCCCATCTGTGTGTGTGTGTGTGTGCGTGCGTTTGACTGCAAAGGTTTTTCCCTGTGTGTCTTTTTGACAGTTTTATAGTCCAATTACTCAGCTTGCCGCGCCAATGAAAGAATGGCACATCCTAGAATAAACGGGGAACGATAATCTTTTTCACATCATGCAGTGCAACACACTCATGGACGGAACCCCTGCACTGAAAAAAGCGTTACACCCTGACAGGAGATCAGTATTCAGATCATATTTATTCTCTATGTCAATCAGACGATTCCCGATGTGTTTGTCCAGTAGGGCTGGGTTTACAAAAACAATTTTTACGATTCAATTATATTTTCATTTGAATGATCCGATATCGATTCATAAAATCCCGAGATCGATCTTTTAATATATGCCCAATATATGCCTGTAGAGTCTGTAGAGTTGCACAACTTGAACTATATTGTGTTGACTGCTGTAGTGTGTTGGTCATGTTAAATAAAAAGTACATTAATGTAACTTATTTGGGGTCAATTCTTAATGTAAACATTAATTACAGTATTAGTTCTCTGATAATCTCTTTCATACAGTATCCAAGCAAAATTTATATTGTAACTGAAATATCCCTAACTGAATTGATATTGAATCAAATGGAATCAAATCGGAAATCGAATGGAATCGGGAAATCAGTGGCGATACCCAGCCCTATTGTCCATGTCGGGGGACAAAGAGAGATAAACACACACACATTTAGGCGTGATGACTTGAATCGGGACCTTTGGTCAAAATGAAAATAAACATAAATAATGGAGTTTGGGATTTTTTTAGGGCTTTACAGTTCTTTAGTCAAGGCAGCTATCTACGCTTGTCGAGAGCTGCAGGAAACCCTGAGAGACTTGTGCTGGGCAACATTTTAAATAACCAAACCAAACCATCAGAGTAATTTAAATCTATTGTATTTTGAGTTTGCAACATATTCAAAACACCTCACTCGTACTGAGTTGCATGCCCTTTCTGATACATACCACATCTTTAATCCGGCTTCTCCCTTTCATCTCCAGCTTCAGTTCATGACTAAAGAGGATTTAATAGGTAAAATCAATAAG
Organism: Centroberyx affinis; assembly: GCF_046629955.1. Lineage (NCBI taxonomy): Eukaryota > Metazoa > Chordata > Actinopteri > Beryciformes > Berycidae > Centroberyx > Centroberyx affinis. The sequence goes on along the minus strand of NW_027282501.1, from coordinate 57,341 downwards.
AGATCCTAGCCAATGTTGGACTCAAAAGTACTCCCTGGAAGCAGTATTTGGTTACAGTCCTTTTTATATTACTCTTCTGTTACACCCTCAAAACTGGCAATTGCATCCTCTCTTCCTCCCAAAATCAGGATCAGTCAGTTTCCTCTGCTGTGAACAATCAGGAAACCAAAGAGTGTTGATGTCCAATGTTCCTGTTATGCTTTTACTGAAGAGAATCAATGTAGTGACATACTTCCATCCAGAGAAAGTCAACTTTTGTACCATTTCTCATCAAAGGAGTGGGAATATTTCCACCTAGAGAAAGTCATTTTTTTCTCATCAAATTAGCGGGAATACAAATAGCTCAGTGTGAGAGGATGACAGCTATTTTTTTGAGGGGGCAATACAAAAGTGACAACTTATCATTTTGACTGGTAATTGTGATATTGAAATAGTAATTCATTACACTACTCGTTAGTGGGAAAAGTAATGACATTAGTGTAGCTCAGCAGTGTTCATGGTTTTTAGCTGAATTCATCTGCTTAGTCTGTTTTATGATAATATTTCGCTGCTAATACACACTCTAGTTGAGACAAAAACACAGTCATTGCCCATTTTTACACCTCCAAAACACACACACACACACACACACACACACCCCACCCCCACTCCCCCCCCCACCACCCCGTAGTTGTTTCATCGCCGAGCGCGATAAAGGCACAACAGTTGTTAGTGATACAAAAACACACAGACTCTGTACCCCATGACTTCTCTATTTAATTGGACGCACCACCTAGAGATACAACTGCTGTTTTTAGCTGCTTTTAGCTAACTTTAAACTCGCACACACACACACACACACACACACACACACACACACACGCATAACAAACATACCCATACAGATACATGTTCACACTTCCGTGCACATCGGTACTGACATGCACCCACACATTCGCATATGCATATGTACACTCACACCCACACCCACCCACACACACACACACACACACACACACAGCGTCTTCTGGTGCAGCCACATTCTGTTGAGGGGTTTTACACTTCAAAGACACTTTTAAAAGACGTCGTAGGGTTTCACAAACTCAAACGACTTTTTTTTCTGTTTGTTTAGGCACTGCACAAGAATGTTATGATAAAAGAATAAAAAAAGGGGAAGTCGGGAAAGTTTAAAGACCCCAAAAGTTTGATGTAGATTTCTAACACACTGAGTTCGGATGGTTAGATGGTACAAAGCTTGTAGGACTGACACTGTAGACCATATTTTTTATTTTTTGAAATATCCAGTGTTGGATCTTTGGCACCCAGCAACAATAGAGGCATGTAACCAGTAGCTGGCTGGCTATTATCTGACAGACTATGGGACACCTTAATTAATAATATGCATACTGTCAACCAATCAGAGCATTCATTAAAACCTGGGTGTAGGTGACAACATTTACACCAGTTTTTTTTTTTTTTGTTAGTAAAATTTCACAATGTTGACAATTATAATAATTTGAGTAGCAGGTTAACAGATCCTTTGTTAAATTACACCATGAAATTGAGAAGTGCAATTCTCACTGCACTGGACCTAAAGGCCAGTGGACTTCTGGGATGTAATAGAAGGCCATCGACCCATCAAATAAATGGGATAAATATAATTATAATGAATATTTCCTCATGATTTCAATACTAAAACACAAAACAGCCATCAATTGAAAATGGCTTGGCCTTTCTAGTGTTAAGTTGATGTTGTTGGACTTTGCCATTGCAATCTGGAATTGATTTGACTCTTTGACTAACTGGTTTATCAGAAGGTCAATAATCCAAATTAGTCTGTTTACAGCGTGGGCAGGCATAAATGATAGAATCAATTTAGCTGACATGATACAAAATTGATGTTTTGATTGCTTCATGGGCAGTCTAAAAATGCATGGATTGTATGGGAAGCTGTGAGCAGGGGGATGTGTGCATGTCAGTATTTGTCATGGTATGTGTTATTCTTCTTGGCGTGTATCTATAGATTATTCTTAGAACCCTATCAGGAATCCAAAGTGAATTATAATAAGTGCAATAACAAAATAAGCTTGTGTCCATGCATCATCGCCATTAAAACAGTCAAGTATCTTCTAAAGCATGTAGCCTATTAGTAGGAAAGTGCAGGATCATGGAACAAAAGTGAGCAGAGAGGAATTGAGGAAATAGGGAAATGATGATAACAGAAAAAAAAAAAATCAAGAAAGAGAAGCATATTTTTACCGCTTTGGGACCATAAGTACAGTCATATAGCATGCATATAATCCCTAGCCCACAGAGGTAATTAGATGCTGATTGTCTCGGTGGGTTTTTTCTAGAAACCGTTATTATAATAATTAGCATTGGAGAGCAGCCAGTGGCCTTGAAAGAGATGGCTGCATATGGGGAGACAGATAGACACACACACACACACACACACACACACACACGCTGATGTAGGTAAGGAGGCACATACCACGTTACCACGTTGTACTTTGATACCTTGGTCTAAACTCACTCCTTCATTCAAATAAAGTAAATAAAACAAAATAAATTTTAATAAGTATCAGTGTCCTTTTTTAATATACAAGGTCATAAATCATAACACGATAAATCTTATTGCCTTAAAACATAATGAAAACTCAGTGGCAGATTTCTTTTTTTTTTTTTTTTTTTTATATGGAAATCATTATCTTTAATCCATTGCACTCTGTTTCCTGTGGACGAGTCAAGCCTTTTCTCACTATTTCTCATTTCTCTCATTATTTAGAGTCTCCTGGGGAATGACATGGCATTTCTGAATCAGCAGGCTTATGAAGAAAGCTAGTCCCTACTAGCTAGCTTAACTTGCTTGAAAATAATGGAAATAATGACACTCAGCCCACAAGTGGCTTAGCTTTGACGCTGGAGCAGGGCTGTCGATGTAATTCCCAGGATAAAATTACGTTCATACATATTAGAACGCCAGAAGGAATACGCTCCAAGTCGCTGTTTGAACTCATCAGACGTTGCTTTATTTGATGATCCTACTGTAAAGCAAAAGAAGAGTGTTTTTTTATGCTCCAAAGACTTGGAATACTGTCCCCACTCAGATTTGTCAGTTTTAGAAAAGCTGTTGGAAACACTTTTTTTTTTTTTTTTTTCATTGTTTCCTTGTTTGTTAATTGCAAAGTGGCATTTTTGTTGGGCACGCACAGTTTTTTGGGTTTTTTTTTTTCCCACCTGTGTCCGTTTGGTATTTCGGGTGACTCGCTGTGAACTTGACTGTGCCAAAGTGGGAGGAGAGGCGCAGCAGGGGGGGGCGTCAGTGGCAATCCGGCAATTTTGGTGTCAAGGATGACCGGGATTTGCGCTCACGTCGCCAGTCAGTCTGCTCAGACTCGGTCAAATGCACACAGTCGTTCTGTGCTATTTTCTCTGTCTTTACCAAGTGATGCGGGCATGAACACATCCTATTCAAAAGCCAAGTCACATCCTCTATAGACTTCAGGGACTGGCTGGTAGACGCCCCGCTCCCGTAGTCCTCACCCACCATCACTGAATCGTTTCCCTACATTGGGCAGTGGTTCCAGTGGACCAGAGCGACACGGTAGCCAAATGTGTGATCTAGAGCTGTCAAAATTGGCCAAAAATGACGTTCAATTATTCCTTCTAAAAATACACATAGGTTCGAACCATCCGAATATCTATTTTTGCGCATTATGTCCATAAGAGGGCAAACCAATACAACGAGAGACGTAACCACTTTGTATAGGTATATTTATTTCAACATAAACATGTCTTTTAAAAGATCTACATACCTACACATTACAAAATAAACAAATAAAATAATATACCGTGATACTTTATTTAAAGACTGTAGAGATCTCTCTCTCTCTCTCAATTCAATTCAATTCAATTTGATTCAATTCAATTCAATTCAATTCAATGTGCTTTATTGGCATGAAAGTTCACAGACAATATTGCCAAAGCATCAAGATGAATATCAGTCTAGGTGTGTGTGTGTGTGTGTGTGTGTGAGTCAGTGCCTGGACAGAGGAACTGTGTTGCTGTGTGTTCAGCTCCTGAACCCAGAGCCTCCATCACAGAGTGAGGATCAGTAAACTATGTGAAGGAATTAATGTTTGTTGGTAACAAGGGTTACACACATTTTATATGCAGTACACAATAACATTCAAAGAGAAAAATAAATAAAATAAAATAAAAGTGTATTGGTCACTCACTGTTCCTCAGGTTGTGGCAAGTTTCTACAAACTGAGCCGCTAGGTCTGCTGTGTTTCCCTCTCCTAGTAGAAGTCGCAGCTTTGCAACCTCTTCGCAACCTCTCTGCAACCTCTCTCTCTCTCTCTCTCTCTCTCTCTCAAAAAGTGACGTTGTGTGACTCCTGTCCGTCATGCAGTGCGTTCAGTGCATTGGCCCAGGCCCACAGACAGCAGCTGCTTTTTTTTTTTCACAATCGAATATTAATTTTCACAATCGAATGTCTGTTTTTTTTGTTTTTTTTTACAATTCAATTATATAATCTAATTTAGAATATTCGTTGACAGCCCTAGCGTGATCTCCTCCCAAGCTAATTTAACACCATCAGGGTGCTGTATATTGGCTCGCGGCGATTCTGCACCTCACAAGGACACGGGTTTCCTCTCGGGAGAAGCTTGTGTAGCGAGCCGCGGTTCTCTCCGTCGCCACGTTACCATCGCGCCGTGGTGCAGAGCACACTCCGTTTAAAGGGAAGGAGGAGAGCTGATTTGATGACTGACGCCAGCCCCCCCGCCACACCTACTGATAATGTCTCCTAGTCCCACCCTGTGCCGTGTGCCATGGATTCACCAAAGTAGAGCTCCAAATGTCCCCATGATTAAGCCGAATGCCATCCTGTTCACAATTTTTTTTGTTCCGGCCTTGATACGTACAAAAGTCGAAACTTGTTTTTTTAGCAGTCCTTGGACAGGGTTTGCAAGGTTACATTTAAAATGTGTTCAAATTACTTGCTGAAAACTGCAACTGGTAACATTATCCATTGGATAAGACCAACCATCTTTTATTTCAAAAGTATTTGTAATCTGATTATTACATTTTTGGACAGTTCACAGTTACAGATCACCATGTTTTCTCCTTTCTCCTATCTCCTTCCATGTAATCCATTACTTCCCAACCATGTCCTTGTATGAAGGTCCGCTTTGAATTTGGATGAATGCATGAATCGATTCATCCTCCAGAAAGACGTGGTTCATTTGAGGACAAAGAATGCTGCGGCGTTCTGGCCAGTTTAGTTTTGAATGGCGTTTCATGGTTCAGTAATGGTGCTACACATTATTTTTAGCATTTGTTCAGGGTCAACTGAAGAGAGTGAGCCATGTTTTTTCTTCTTCTGACAAATATCTTCAGGAATTTATCCAAACGCAATGACAAGACCTTTGTCAAAGCATTGGTTTGCTTTTTGTTTTTTTCTCCTGTGTTCCGGTAGAACATGGTTTTTCCTATGCTGCGCTGTGTCTAATTAATACAATTACACAAATACGACTTGACATAATTAACTGGATTGACATACACTGACATAATCAACTTCACATTGATATTGATATGCATACTCCACTCTTCATTAATTAGCCGGCACATTGTAACATGCTTGTATATGTCGGTGTGTAAGTGTGTGTGTGTGTGGGGAGGGAGGGGGGGCAAGCGTGTAGTGCGGGGAACCCTACTGTATTTGCAGGAATTCTTTCTTTCTTTTTCTCCACTAAAAGTGTAAGTGTCTGCAGCTCAGAAACTGTCAGTCTTACAGCAACCTTCAATCTTTGGCCCCCCACTACTCAGGTGGATTGGCCAGATGGTGGCGCTATAGTGCATAGATCTACATTTTGGTTTGTAACTCTCATACTGCAAGTCAAACTTAGTACACACATCTGGGCATCGCAGGTCTACAACTTTGTCAGTGGGACCACCCGAGTCTGCCATCTTGATTTTTCGCCATTTTGTATTTAGTACAAAACAGTTTCTATCAGGATGTATCAGGAAAATACATGGTATGTCAGTGTGGAAATTTTGAGGTTGATTAATGATGAGATGAGTTATATATATTGATCCCACAGATGGAAATTCACTTGTCAAACCAGCTATGATCCCATACATTGTCTTCCTAGACTAAGTTGCTAAAAAAAACCAATATGATTTCTGAAATCCTTGTACCTTCATTAGTAAAGATGTCAAAAAAATTTAATCATATGTCAAAAACTGAGCGTACGGTACATTAAAATGCACGGCTACATTTGGACTGATGACTTGACAGGGTCAAATGTTCAATATAGACTGACCAGTCTTCATTAAAACTAATACTGTCAATGCTCTCATGATGGTGTTTGTAAAGTCATGATGAAATTGTTTAATGTGGAGCTCTAACACTTCTCCCTTTTAGTTCTTTTCCTCTGAAGAAAACTATCAGCGATGTCTCGGTCAATAGCTAAAGCATCTGCCTCTCAAGCTGAAGATTGTGGGTTTGAATCCAGGCCTGTCTTTGTCAAACTGCCAAGAACAATAGACATACAGAAGGTTTAGCCATTGTAAATAACGTGAAAATGACTTACATCACACTTCCTTGAAAGGAATTCCCACACACTGTCGTAAAACGTCTTTCCTTTTTTATCATGTCTCCTATCCATACCTGTTCTTTCTAACACCAACAACAAGGTCAATGGTTCAAAACCCAGTTAGTATAGTTTGTCCACCAAACTTCACGCATAAGCTAAATGCATTCAGTTTGTCCACCAGTGACCTTTTTGGAATTAAAACAGGTTAGAAATGAAGCGGTCTCTTCAGGCTGTATGACTTTAAACAGCCACATTTTATCTGCTATTACTTCTGCTTACTCTTTGTGCTTGAACCTCTACAATCATGGTCTGTGGCTATATTATCCATTTTCCAATCTGCTTAAGTCATTTGTCAAGTCAATTGACATTCCTTCCACCTTTGCTTTATGACCCATACATGGATTTGACACAGAATTCTCGGTGTCAAAATATTTTCTGTGATTTCTTTCTCTTTTTCAAGGTGTGCTTGGACCCCTCAAGTGCTGCTTGCGGCTATATTTTTGCCTGTACTCAGTATGCATAATTTTCATATTTCTGTCTTGTTAATTTTTTTTGCACGGTTTGTGTGTGTGTGTGTGTGTGTGTGTGTGTGTGTGTCCTTGCTTGCACTCTGTGTAATTAATCTGTCCACAGACTCTTGGCACTCATCCAGTCTTGCTGAAAATACCCTCAATTTAAAGCTGACAGTCGACATTTTAACCTCATAGTCACTGTGACATCTGACATCCAAAGTGATAAAAGTATAGAGCAAATACATCAGTGTGACATTGTGGAAATGCTCATGGGTTCATTTGATGTGTGTTTGCGTCCTTGCTTGCAGTCTTGACCGTGTGTGTGTGCGTGTGTGTGTGTAGGGCTGGGTATCGAGAACCGGTTCCAATTTAGTCCCGGTTCCAAATTGCGCAATTCACCGTGAAATCGATAAGCAACCTTTTTGACCCTTCTGGTGTGCTGTCGATCGCAAACAATGACGGACAATACTAGCACAGCTTATATTTGCTCAGCCTTCTTGAAAGCAACTGAATTTGCTGGAGACCAATTCTTTAGATTTCCAAAAAACTGCAAAACGTTCCCATAAAACGACTCCCCAGCATAACTCAAGTGTTCTGTAACCAAACGATTGCGGGTCCAAAAGTCCAGTATTTACCTCATTATCTAGTAGATTTTCCGCACCTCACCTTCCGTCACAGCAGTAGAAAGTGGCTTCAAATGCGGTCGGAAATATTGCAATTATGGGTAGAGTTCAATTGAATAACCCAATAAAGTGGTAAAAACAAATGGGAATCCAATTACTTGTATTTTTTTTAACTTGTTCTTCTTGTATTATGTTAAGGTATTATGCAAGTAAGGTATTATGCCAAATGTGCCTTAGCTGTTCTACTCTGTCTTGGGTAATATAATAATGTTAACTCCACTAAAGTTGTATGTAGTCTTTTACCCCTGACATTTTATACAGTAGGAATTGAAAAGGGAATCGATAAAAAATCGTATCAATAAGAAGAATCGACAACGGCACCGAAATTAGTCAAATCACATTCTGAAATGATACTCAGCACTGTGTGTGTGTGTGCGCGTGTGTGCGTGTGTGTGTGTGTGTGTGCCCATATAGATACCGTTGTTAATTACACAACCTCTCACATCTTATTCTTTGCAGAGAATAAAACCCTACCAAGGCCCTCCAAGACTACAGCAATCAAAGCGCACTGTTAATGAGAATCCAAGCTCAGCTAGATAATAGCTAGATAATAGCATGGTCTCGTTAGCATATTGTTGATGTAATTGTACACTTAATTGCAAATTAGGGAGCTAATTGCTAATTGCATTGATTGGATGTACAATTGATGTTTGGCGATTTTCTTTGTACAGTGGTGAAGTGAGTGGAGAAGGTTTTCGCGGGCAAAAGAAAATGTTACTTGCTTTGTTTCATTCATTGTTCCTTCCGCTCTCCTTTCTTCCTTATTATTTACAGAGCTCATTGCGGCAGTTGTAATTGATTGGCTGTGTAATTGATGTCAGGCAGTTTCCTTTGGGCTCGATCCAAACCGTGTAAAGTTATGCGGGATTAAGTTCTGCCTGTTCAGACTTGGACCATTCAGTGTGCGCACTGAGGCTTTTCGCTGTGCTTCCGCCCGCTCACAGGTTTATTCAAAACCTCGCATTCTTCTGACTTTCCCATCAGTGTGGTGGAAAATCAGACCGTGGGCTTTTCTGCTTTTCATGAATTGGAAATTGGCCTTGGGATGTCAATTGGATAAGACCATACAGAGGCATACTTTACAAAATCTGAAATGATTTAGGCTATTCTTCATTTTGCTTGCGATCAATCACTGAAAGAATCAAAATACGTTTTATATCAAAAATGAGTTGATGAGAACTGCTTTCTATTTGTAATGTCCACATCTGAATCACAAAGCAATTGAAAGTTCATGGATTGTCGTCTTTTCCTGCTCCTATAAATTTGTTCTTGTGTGCTCAGTGCCCTAATGGTCACATGTACAGTTGATGACATGGATGACATCTGGAAAGCAGCATGATGGAATCTGTCCTTGATTGTGCATTTTTGTGCATATACTGCATAAATACAATTGGTCTATTCTCTGGATGTCTGCTCACTATGGCAGTGATATACGGTGGCCTGAGATATTCCCTTAAAATACTTTTCCAAAATGTGCTTGTTATCTTAAAGTAATAATTTGTCATTTTCATATAAATACATGTCCATTTTTCTGATATCTGTCATCAATGGATATAACAATAGTGATTCAACCTATATCATGAAAGCTTTTACATTTACATACTTTCCCAGTGTTGTGTCAAAATTAGTTTCCCCTAAAAAATGTGTTTTCCCTGGCCATGTGTCTTCTTCGCCACGATTTCACGGCAGAGAAAAAAACCAAACCAAACCAAAATCATTTCAATTTTTTGTGGATATTTTTCCTTTTTCTGGCGTTTCAAAACAGTGAAACAACATTTTACTGTATTACATTTGAGGAAATACAAAGAATGAAAGCGGCCTACTGAAAGTAACCATGAAAGTTGTCTCATAATGAACAAATGTCGTACTTGTTTATGATCCATTGATCCAACAAGGAAAGATATATTAGTCTATTTCAGATATAAAGGAACAGATACAAATCTGGGTACAACACAGGGAAAAATCCTCGGGCACACTGATGCGTTTTGCATTTCTGATTTGTTTGGAATAAATAGAACAGGGCAGTTAGCCATATGAGCAGCGAACGAAATGAGCGCCACCTACAGAAAGTCAAACTGCATCAACAGAAAATACAAGGAAAAAGAGTCCTACTAGACACAAAAATAAATAGAGCTTATTAAAGACAGGACACGTCTCAAAACCGTTCAGTAGCTCTGTCCGTACATTTTTTGACAATTCCTACCTTACGGATGTGTTGAAAATCTAAAAAGTTGGATCCAACTAAGTTTCCTCAAAGTGTTTTTTTTTTTTTTTTGGTTTTCTCAATATATTGACTTACTGACTTACCAACAGAAAACTTTCCCCACAATCCAAAGTTCCACCAAATGTTTTTTTTTTCTCCTGTTGGATCCAATTAAGTTTGGTTATCTCAATATATTGACTTACCAACAGAAAACTTTCCCCACAATCCAAAGTTCTACCATATGTTTTTTTCCCCTCCTGTTAGTATCTCAGTATATTGATGTTGTGAGCGAGCTAGGGGTTAGGCCTAGGGTTAGGGGAAGGCGAGCGGAGGGGAAATTTGTTGCAATAATTACAAGTTAGCCAATAACAAAGCATAGCGCATGGATCAGCACGATTTTCTGACATCAACTTTGCATTTACAGCTCAGCAAGGCCAGATACGAACGCTAGACTAGATGAGCGCATGGTGTGGAACTCAAAAACTGATGGTGATTGCTCTTCCTGAAACAAAAAAGTGCGTTTAGGTTATTTTTGAACACATAACAGTGGTGCATTACTGCCCTCTTGTGGCAATTTTCTTTTACCTATAGGTAAGTCAATATATTGAGATAGCAACAGGACAAAAAAACTATTTGGTAGAACTTAGAAAAAGGATCCTGGTGGATTTCAGGAAACCGCTGATTGGAGCAGGAGACATATTGCAGGGTTTTGGGTTGTAATGAAAGGGCCGTAAATAGACTTTAGGCTATTCCGAATCTGTGTATCACAATATCAAAGTGGACACACCTTGATTTATATTGTCATCGCATCATGAGAAGACGCAAACACGAGGAGAAGAGTGGACAAAATGAAGAGAAAAAGTTGTTCTGTTTGTATGTTCTTTCTCTTCCCATCAACGACCACTCTTTCTGTCTCTCTCGCTTGCTGTCCATCTTTCCGGCTACCTCTTTTCCCCTGTCTTCTGCCTCTCCCCCCGTCGTTTTTTTTGTTCTAGTATCTGTCTCGCCTTTCATCATGGCCTCGCGAAGGGCAGCGATTTAGGATGGACTTGGTGAGAAGTGAAGATGGCTCTCTGTCTATTATTTCTCCTCACTTTCTCCCTCCGTCTCTATCTATGTCTCTGTCTCTATCACCTACCCCCCCCCCCCCCCCCCCCCCCCCCATCCCAACTCTCTTTGATGATGGATCCCAGAACTGAGACAAGAGCAACGGGGGCTAACACATCATTTAGGACACATGCGCACACACACACACACACACACACACACACACACACACATACACAGAGTCACCCATTAGCTATCTATGGCGCTTCGCTCCGGCACACCCACAGAGTGCCAACACGGCAACAACTCTGCGGGGTGTCTGTCCGTGTGTGTGTGTGTGTGTGTGTGTGTGTGTGTGTGTGTCAGAGCAAGGGTATCTGTGGCCGTGAGCAGTGAAAGAGAGATTGGACAGAAGAGTCCTTATTTAACCTCACAGAGAGAGAGCGGGAGAAGTAGACAGAGTTAGAGCGACAGAGAGAGAGAGAGAGAGTGGAAGATGGAGTGTGGGGAAGAATAAGCAGAGAGAGAGAGACAGAGAGAGAGAGAAGCCAGAAGAGATGGCAGAGCTTAAACACTAAGAGGAATTGACAAGGTGTAGAGAGAGCTGCTGCCAGCTAGCCTACAGAAACACTGGTAGGGATGTTATTTTGCCTGCTGCTTTTTGTTCATTTGCCATGTGCAGCAGCATTTTTAAAACTCCCTGTTTTTTGCTCTGGGAAATGATAGAGGCTATTTGTCTAAGCATGATAAAAAAAAAAAAAAATACTATTTATTAACCCACCGGCTCGCAGTGTGTTTTGGAAGAATTTGCCAGCGTATATCAAGGTTGCCACTGGTTATGTAATTCATGGATTATCGTGGAATTTAAAGAGGTGGATTCCAGACCAGGAAAGTAGGGGATTTGGATACATTTTCCTGGGGAATGTCAGGTCATTTGACATCGGAGCCACACCCAAATTTTTTCACGGCTGATACTGATGTTTTCGGATCGAAACTGCTGATAGGCATTTAAATCCCTGTTATCCCTAAATAAAGAATAAAAAATAAAAAAAAAGAAACTGCTGACAGGCGATATTTTGTCAGTATCTTTAAATTTGTCCATTTTCATATAAAAAAATGCAAAATTGTAAAGGACTCAGTTTTAAATTTGATCATATTTATGGAAAAAATTATTTAAAAAAAAATAACAGCATTTTCCCTTGAAACCCCAGGAGGATAATAATAAAAATGCTACGACTACTAATGGTAATAATGATAAATCCATGCGTCTCATTCCAATCAGTTCAGGTTCATAGACAAAGTAGTATTGATTTTTAACAAAAGGACAATATCAGACCCATATATCAGTCTAATCCTACTTCAGACAGATCTAACGTGCTTTGCGGTGTGTGTGTGTGTGTGTGTGTGTGTGTGTGTGTGTTTCCTCAGTGAAATGAACTGTGGGTGGCTGCTGCGGTCCAGTCCAGCCCAGGTCGTTGTTTCCCCCGCACATCCCTCCCCAGACCGCCTGCTAATGATTTCACATTGTTTACAACAGCAGTGCAACATTACTATGCCTGTCAGAGAGCTGCAACTGGAAGGTAAAGGTAAAAAAAAAAAAACCCACTCCTCTCACCCTTCAGCTCCCAGTGCAACTCAATCCAAATCATTTATGTTACCCGGCCCTTTCCTTTCCTCTCATCTCCTCATTCCCTTTCCTTGCCCTTACGCCTTTCCTTTCCCTCTCCTCTTTCTTCTCCTTTCCTTTCCTCTCCTCTTTCCTCTACTCTCCTCTCGCCTTCTGTCATTTCAGTTCCTCTCCCCTCCTCTCCTCTCCTTTCCTTTCCTCTCCTCTCATGTCCTTTCCTTGCCCTTATTCCTTTCCTTTCATTTTCCTCTCCTCTTTCCCCTCCTTTCCTTTCATCTCCTCTTTCCTCTACTCTCCTCTCACCTTGTCATTTCAATTCCTCTCCTTTCCTCTCCTTTCCTTTCCTCTCCTTTCCTTTCCTTTCATCTCCTCTTTCCTCTACTCTCCTCTCACCTTGTCTTTTCAATTCCTTTCCTTTCCTTTCCTTTCCTTTCCTTTCCTCTCATCTCCTCATTTCCTTTCCTTGCCCTTACTCCTTTCATTTCATTTCCCTTTCCTCTCTCCTTTCCTTTCATCTCCTCTTTCCTCTACTCTCCTCTCACCTTCTGTCATTCCAATTCCTCTCCTCTCCTCTCCTCTCCTTTCCTTTCCTTTCCTTTCCTTTCCTTTCCTCTCCTTTCCTTTCCTTTCCTTTCCTTTCCTTTCCTTTCCTCTCATCTCCTCATTTCCCTTCCTTGCCCTTACTCCTTTCATTTCATTTCCCTTTCCTCTCTCCTTTCCTTTCATCTCCTCTTTCCTCTACTCTCCTCTCACCTTCTGTCATTCCAATTCCTCTCCTCTCCTCTCCTTTCCTTTCCTTTCCTTTCCTTTCCTCTCATCTCCTCATTTCCCTTCCTTGCCCTTACTCCTTTCATTTCATTTCCCTCTCCTCTCTCCTTTCCTTTCATCTCCTCTTTCCTCTACTCTCCTCTCACCTTCTGTCATTCCAATTCCTCTCCTCTCCTCTCCTTTCCTTTCCTCTCCTTTCCTTTCCTTTCCTTTCCTTTCCTCTCATCTCCTCATTTCCTTTCCTTGCCCTTACTCCTTTCATTTCATTTCCCTCTCCTCTCTCCTTTCCTTTCATCTCCTCTTTCCTCTACCCTCCTCTCACCTTCTGTCATTCCAATTCCTCTCCTCTCCTCTCCTTTCCTCTCCTTTCCTTTCCTTTCCTTTCCTTTCCTTTCCTCTCCTCTCATCTCCTCATTTCCTTTCCTTGCCCAGAAGTAGACGAGGCAGGCTGAGGGAAAGTGGGTTCACCAAAAAAGTAAATTGCAACACTTCATCACAAAATAACTCCTGGAATGCATTGAACATCACAAATTGACCACACACACGCACACACACACACACACACACACACACACACACAAACACAAATAGGGAGTGTATGGGTGTGGAGAGGCCTTCTGTTATACCATTGCGTCTACCCAAGGGTTTTATTTACGAATTCTTCTTTTCTTGTGTTAAATACTCTACTGTACTGTTCTAAACCCAGAGTTGGGGTGTGTGTGTGTGTGTGTGTGTGTGTGTGTGTGTGTGTGTGTGTGTGTGTGTGTGTGGTCCTCTGAGGAGCTGCTAATGAGATCCCTCTGCTCTGGCCCTCCTTTTCCTCTCCGCATATCTTCTGCTAGAAACTTCCTCCTCAGTACCTCCCTCTCTTTATCGCTTCCATATCTTCTTTCTTTCTTTCTTTCTTTCTTTCTTTCTGTCTTTCTGTCTTTCTTTCTGTCTTTCTTTCTCCTCCTCTCCGGCTGCTGCTCGTCACTCTCTCTCACGTCAACCTGTCTTTTTGTCATCCAGTCAATTTCACAATGTTTTCCACGCTTTTTCAATCTTTCACTATTTTACGTTTCCCCCAGTACTTCGCAGCACCTTTTTTTATGCTTTCGTGCCTCTGACTCTCCTGTCTTATCTGTAACATTGAACATGCATGGTTTTTTCTCCCCATCTCTTTCTTTCTCTCTTACTCGGACCAGCAGACAGAGTCCTCCACCCTCCTCTCAGAAACATACACATTAAGGATGCGTCCGTTAGGTTTTTTATGGCTCATTCCGATTATCAGTTTTGTAACAGTGTGATCAGCTGATCACCGATCTGATCGGCTAGTGAAATGATGCATTTCCCCTGGACTTTCTACATGTAAAAGTGCGCCGCAAGCAGTACAATTTCAACCTAGCACTGTGTTGAACTGATGACATGCCTAACCATGTGGGAGTAAATCCTAGTTGTTATCCAAATATAGTTATTACATGTTAGCATGCACTCGACAAGAAAGATTTTCATTTCATGCAGGCTATGAAATTCATAACACAAAGAATGTCAGGCATGAGAAAAATGAAAAGCTGAAAATAGCGAATTAATCCAATAATCAAACAGTTCAGAAAGAAATGAAATGAGGTTTCTCTCTGAAAAAAACAAGGTCATTTAAGGAATGAATGAGCCCATTCTCTATTAAAAAATCAAAAAAAGCCTTCAATTACTGTCAAATGGCACCAGCTTAAATAATCAATGTACTATAATGTGATCTGGCAGATGAAACAGTGGCCAACCGATCACCCATAACCCTGATTGATTGATATATCCCTATTGAATATCTTAAGAAGAATCACTAAACAGCTAACACTACTACTACTGCTTGAACAGCCTTATGTGGATGATTTATGGAGTTTTGATATGTATACACTCTTTCTATTTCCCTTTATCTCTCTCGCCTCCTCTCTCCACACACACACACACACACACACACACACACACACACACACACACACAGGGCCTAATAGACACCATTGAAGCAGTTGATGGTAATGGCTGCTAATAGCTTGGTTAGTGAAACAAGGCTAGCCTTTTTCACTCTTCCATTATCCTTAATGGAGAAACCTGTAATAATGGGAAAGACTCATTTTCCCATAATGCACTGTCACAATCCACAGGGACACGTCTGATTTGTGAACGTCCATAAAGGAAATTAAATGTGACGTGTGCGTGTGTGTGTGTGTGTGCGTGCGTGCAGGTGTGTGTAATTGAATAGAAACCCATTCATAATTAGCTGACATGTAATGGTTTTGGTTGCTTCTAAATGACTTTGACTACATAATAATGCGTTTGGTTGGTTTGAGTGTGAGGGTGAGAAAGTGTGTGTGTGTGTGAGAGAGGGAGAGAGAGTGTGTGTGTGAGTGAGAGAGAGAGAGAGAGAGGGTTGATGGCTGAATTGTCTTTTTGACCTAGTAGTGACACCATTAGCCCAAGGCACACACACACACACACACACACACATGCACAAATGTATGTACTCACAAACACATCACATATCGTGTTCATGCTCATATCCACACACACACACACTTCCTCACACTCTCTCTTTCTCTGTCCCCGTCTGGCTCTCTCTCCCTTCATCATAGATCATTCCTGTCTTTTCATGGTCATGGTTTCAGGTCCTGAAAATCATATCATAACTCCAGGCTTTAAACACAGCGTTTTCAGTCTTCAGTTGAGTTTTAGGGCAATTAAAAATGTCGCGGTTTTTCTTCTCCGATAAACGCGGCCAGTCATGCAGATTTATGTCCTGAGAGCTTTACAGTTGGAAGGCGGTCGTGCCAAAACGCGTCGGTGCATTTTTGCGGGACGCAGTAACCGAATAACGGCTTTGTAACATTTTCAGAAGAGAGAGTAGCCTTGAACATTTTTGATTCTTGTTTTGGCACAAAGATGCCCTTTTTTTTTTTTTTTTTTTTCAAGGCACACCTTGTACTTCTACATTTTCCAAGCTGAAACAGTGTTTCGTTTCCTCTACCAAATGTAGTCTTACAGTTGTTTTCATTTTTGTGGTCATTGCAATTGCAAACTTGGGTCTTTTATTTCCTTGTAACTGGCATTGAAAATGGTCTATAAAGCAGTGAACCTTTTTCATATAAAGGACCCCTGATTTAGTCCACATTAGGGCCACAGACCCCCATTTGATGAGATTCTGTCCCTCGAACCCAAATCTGAGAATATTTTTATTGTTAGATATGATTTTGTCCATGACTATCTGTATTGTAGGTAGAGAGATAACAGTGAATCTATGATCAAAATTTTTCTACATTCTCTAATTGTGTTAACTTCTTATAAATTAAATAATGCTGAAGTTTAACAATTCATCAATTTGCTGGGGACCCCCTGGAACCCCCTCAGGGACCCCTGGTGGTCCCCGGACCCCACGTTGAGAACCACTGCTATAAAGGTCTTCATAACTTAGTGACTGCTGCAGGCACTGTGGCCCTGTCATATCTATTCTTCTGCATTTCTTTCTCACTACTTATATGTTTTTATATGTATTATATAGAATGGAAACTGTGGTTTTGCTGTTGATGCCAAAAAATGCTGCTATGGTGGCAATAGTGTGTGTGTGTGTGTGAGAGAGAGAAAGAGAGAGTGTGTGTGAACGCACTTATACAAATAGATGTTTTTTTTGCTTCATTCTTCCCCAGTGAGAGGGTGAAATTGACTTGTCACAATTTGTTACTTTCGTCCCATCCATCTATCACTCCATCTCTTTCTCCGCTTCAATCCCCTTTTCCCTGATGTAGTTACGCCACGATATGCTGACAATTGATGAAATGTGTCTGCGCGTTTGGTTCTATGTGTCTGTGTATGTGTGTGTGTGTGTCGTGTGTGTGTGTGTGTTTAAATAAGCATCATAAGGGACACCAGCATGCCTCTAAAAGAGCCAAATGTTGAGCCAGAATGTCCATCAGCTCGTCACCAGGGGGTACGCAGACAGAGAAAGATGTAAACTCTTGTCAAAATGGTTCAGGAAAGGCTCAGTGAATACGCCCCATGTACCATGCACACACACACACACACACACACCGACACACACATGCCCATGCGAGTGTCTTTAGTAATGTAGACGTGAATGCTAGTGCAGTTTCCCTGCTGGTTCCATCATGTCCTCCCCTCAGTACCGCATGCCATCACATAACATTCATATCCCTGTTCGGACTAAACCAGAAATAAAGCATGAAATCGCAAATAGCTCTCTAATGATAAATTGCCTCTAACAGTATTTTTCTGCAATGTTTTTGAACCCTTTACTGATCCAAACCTGAGAAGCTGACCAAACCTAGACCACTGCGTTTAGACCCATATATGGGGTCAAAATGCTCTGGATACTTGTTAGAATTTATTGGGCATGAAAATGGTCAAATTTAACAATATTAAATGTCGGCAATGCGGGTAAATTTTGGGTTTGGCGGAAAAATAACTCACTGGCCAGGTTTACAACACTGTATTCATGTGCTTAGACCGGTTGAGACTAATATGACCCTCACTGATCCAGACACATAGGCAGTGTTCAATCAGCAAAAGAAAAAATTAAGATGAAGAGATAGACAATGAGGTGCAACATGCCTGTTGATTTTTCATTGAAAAATATATGAATAAAAGCTGTATATTCAATGTTAACTTTTCATAATGGGCTCCTTTAAGTGTGGATAACATGAATTTGCATACTAAGAATTTTTTTATGAAATTTGGCATGATGTAGTTTTATGGCTGGTAAAAAATATTTTTTGCTATTACATTTTCTGAGTTTACCTGCCATTGGCAGATGGGCCAAAAACTTAATTTTGGACCCTGGGTATCGACCTTCAAAAACTCATATCGGTTGAGCCCTAATGGCCGCCCTGTGTGTAGCTGGTCTCTTTAGTTGCTACTCTTTGGCCCTATAGTGTAGTGACAGCTTGAACTAAAGGATGCCAACAGCACCATGCTAGCCTTTTAGCCTAACAGAGCACGGCTTAGAGATGCACTCATGTTGGTTAGTGCACGGATGGATGGATGGATGGACGGCAGAAACGATGTGCGGCGTAATGCCAGCTGGGTCCATCCTGATCTAGCACCTTCAGTATTTCCCTGCTTCACTTCTCATATGTTCCTGCTTATCGGCTTTCTAGTCACAGTGACCACATTTACATGCATACAAACATTTCTTTAAGTGTGATTTTACTGGTATTAATAGAGAGCAGTTGGGACATTTCTTTAAGTGTGATTTTACTGGTATTAATAGAGAGGCAAGGCAGCTTTATTTGTATAGCGCATTTCATACACTGAGGCAATTCAAAGTGCTTTACAGGGTAATAAAAAATACAGTAAAAGATTTACAGTTAAAAAGTGCAAAAGTACAGACAAGAGATACAAAAGATAAAAGACTTAAAAAGTAAACTAGTGCAGTTCAAATCAAGTGAAATAGAAAGATAAAAGAACACAACACATATTCCCACTTTTAGACGCACATTGTGAGTGAACCCATATGTTTTTCTTTAATATTCTTATCACTGTCCTTCCTGATTCTACTCTTGATCTGATATTTATGTCAGATCTCACTGCCTAAGGCAGACGAGAATCATAGATTCTCCTCTTGGTCCACAGATGGATGAAAATCATACAGGGTAAAGATAAAGCTCTGTCATCTAGAGAGCAGATAGGACATTTCTTTAAGTGTGATTTTACCGGTATTAATAGAGAGCAGTTAGGACATTTCTTTAAGTGTGATTTTACCGGTATTAATAGAGACCATTTTATTCAGGGTCATTTGCACAATTGCACAGCCTAGATCAAACCCTGCACTTAGCCAGTTTTCATCGGTTTCACAGACGGGTTCATACAGCCTCATAACAATCAGTCAGGTCAACATTACCTACAATAAAGTTGAACTTAATTTCAAATATATTGTCTTAAATTTGATAGACTTTTCTTTTTTTTTCCCCATCTCCTTTCAGTTTCTGCGGACAGGAATGCCGTCTAGTTCCTCACAGGTTTAAGAAAATGAGACGGGGGAACATTTTTGGTGCAATGCTGCCGTAAAAAAACTCGGAGCGAACCGTTTTTTGTCCGCGGGTTCATGAATTCATGAATTGTTCATGAATTCCACGATGTTGTCCATCTCACCCGTGTCAGTTATCAGCCCCTACAGACCACACAGGTACAGGACAACTTTTTGATTTAACACAAACGGCGTGAACTAACAACAAGGACCGAATGTGTGTGTAGTCATAGTAAACAATCCCCCCCCCCCTCTCTGTCTCTCCGCCTTTCTCTCCCGCTCATCTTTTACTCGATTTCTGGGCAATGTCCATCAACCCCCGACTACTTTTTAAGTGGTATGACATCATCGTTGCCCTAGAACTCAATTATGCACACACACACACCATAATGCCCTGCGGGTAACATAAAAGGATGTAAATGTGCAGGCACACACACACACACACACACACAAAAAAGGACACAAACCCAGTGTTGCGGTAATCCAATATTAAAACAGTCTAATTGGTGCGGGCTGTTCTTCAGTTCATCTCTTTATCAGCAGGCCGAGCACTCATTTATCCTGTCAAGGGACACACACACACACACACACACACCATGCATCCACAAACACATAAACACACAGAAATGCATAGTTACCCACATTTGAACAGGGATAGGGCTTCTTTTTGCAGTGCCACATGATAGAGGAACTTCATTTATTGAGCCCCTCGTTTCATTGTTCCAGAGACACCGTAACACTCCCGCCGCCACCGAACCGCGTCTTTAAAAGTCTCTTGTCGTGTGGGAAACCGCCGAAACCCAGGCCGGGGCGACACTTTTGGGGTCCCGAGCAATAGCGAACGGATCACAGGTCTAATGTAAACGGTGAGATCTAGTGTCGGCCCCTACTCGGCGTGCCGGTCTACACGGTCCCAGGCCGCTCTAATTAGCTCTCAGCTCCCCCACTAGTACATCTTCATAGGCTCAAATTGCTCCAGGAGGGCCAGCCATCGGTCCCTGCGGTTTCTAGCAGGGGAGGGACCCACACACACACACACACACATAATATCGCAATACATGTCTGCACATATATACAGTACACATTTACAATACACGCCACTGTAGACGCCCCCCCCCTGCTTGAATTTATCCTGCATATATCCTGCAATTCTTTCTTGATACAGTACTGTATAACACAAACATTTAGTAGAAGCAGAAGTCCTCCTTCATGTAGTTATCCTTTAGTATTATATACTTGTTTATTTGTTAGGATCCCCGTTAGCTTTGCCCTAAAGCACAGCTAGTCTTCCTGGGGTCCACATTTAAAAAACATACATTAAACATTACAGTCAACACAAATGGCAAACATAAACATAAGACATACAGTATATTAAAAAAATAGCATTAATATGTATGAGTAAAACTTACACTGATGACTCATAGGTGTTTCCTTATTTGCTTTTTAAACATTGATTTCTGTGTTAATTTAGTCAGTAACAGTGGTAAAGAATTCCATGTTTTCATTGCTCTATATACTACTGTGCGTTTAAGGAAATTACTGTTTGGCTTGGGAAGTGAAAACCGGCCTTCTGTTGCCTGTCTGGTGGCATATGTATATGACTCTAAATTGTGTTTTAATTGACTGTACTGATGTTGAGAGTATATACAGTATATACAGTGCATAGATACATAGATGCAGGATAAATGCATGACAGAGGATTCTACAGTGGGTACAATGGTTAAGAGTTTCAGTGCCGGAAGTTCTTGGCTCACCTGCCAAGGCCTGCTATACTTAAAAAAAAAAAGTACTTGCCATTTTTCATTGAACTGTGTCACTCTACTTGTTTGCACTACTATTTTATATGCAGGATCAGGTACTGTGTGAGACAAAAGCACGTTCAGAGTTGCAGGTTGGAAGTGAATGGGAGCGAATGAGAGTTATGGAAAAACTGATTTAAAAGTTTCAGCAAACCTTAGGCGAGTTAACTATGTAGACAGCAGAGAAACAGAAATTCAGACGCGACGCTGCACCTTTGTCAGCCAATCAGGAGCCTCTTTGATACAGCGCCATTGCTTTTTTTTTGATCGCTTGATCTGATTGGCTGACACTCAGAAAGTGTACGGCGGTTTGAGAACAGCAAAATGTTTTATAGTGAGGCATTCGATTGGAAATCAAATCAAAACGAAACCGTATCAAACCGGCTCCTGATTGGCTGTCTGTGACGCTGCTTTACACAAAGCCTAATGTTAGCGGAAACCTAACATTATTCCCGTGTGGTGAATCACTTCATGATGAATTACGAACTTGATCCATAATCGAGTCAGCAAGTTCTATACAGGAAACAGCGCTGGAAACAGGTAGGGTGACACAGATATAGAAATAGAAATAGAGACGGAGACGAGATGGAGGGAAAGAGGAAAGAGAGAGGGGGGGGGGGGGAAGAATGAACACCGTTAAGTATAGGAAGTCACTTCTTTTGCAGAAATGACTTTGAAAATGGATTTGCCTTTTTCATTTCATTTATTCTGTCCATTTCCTTTGGTTACCGTGGTTACCTGGTTCAATTCGGCTCTGACCCCGACACACATATACATACACACGCTCACATGGAAACACACCCACATACAGACATGAGTACATCTACACACACACACACACACACAGATAAAAAATCCATACACTTAGACATACTCCAAAATACACACATGCACACACACACACACACATACACACACATGCACTCAACCCATGTGGAGAGCGAGGCGATTATGTGATGGCGTCATAGCAACGGCTACAGGTGACCTCACGTGACCCCTGTGGTTGTCATGGCAGCTTCAGCCTTGTTCCCACAACAACAGCACACTGTTCCATTACTGAGCAACATCACTTATTTATGAAAACCTTCACTTTATAGACTCAGTGTGTGTGTGTGTGTGTGTGTGTGTGTGTGTGTGTGTGTGTGTGTGTGTGTGTGTGTGCCTGTGTGTGTGCCCGTGTGTGTGTGTGTGTGTGAGACAAAGAGAGAGAGAGTTTCTGTGTCTCTCGCTACATGACTGCGAGTGTGTGCATATGTGTGCGAGACAGAGATTGCGTGTGTGTGTGTGTGTGTGTGTGTGTGTGTCAGGGAGGGCATGTGCATGCGTTTGAAAGACTGTGCTTCTGCGCGAGAGTGTGTGCCAGCGTGCAAATGCTCGCAGCCATTTAAAAAGCTGAAACCAAGCTGTGCATCCTGTGTGATGGATAGATGGATAACTGGATAAATAGCAAACTGGACAGATAGATGGATGGATGGATAGATAGATAAGGAGGAATTTTTATTTTTAATGTATACACTCTCAAAGCCTTAGCTTGGTGGGGAGTATTCAATTCAGGTATGGATATTTGTTGCTTCAGCTAATTCGGGTTGTACTGATATATGGGTCCTTTTATTAACAATCAGATATGGTACAGTCCAAAGAAATGACAGCTACCTTGCCTTTCAGTATTTGATGTTTTCTTTAGATTATGATTAATAAGAGTGAGGACATTATCAGATGACAGTTTAAAACCATGCTTTTAGGTGGGAATGAGTTGCTTTTAATAAAGACAAGAAAACAAATCTGGGGGAAACACTGAATACTATTTATTTTAACTAACTGTTTCAGCTCTTTTGGCATGACAATGTAGGGCTGGGCGATAATTCAATATTATCGTTTATCGTCTTTCAGTGGAATCATATCGTGATGATATGAAGATATTTTGATATCGTGACACATTTCTGCTGTCTGAATTGATGATGACAAGCTAATTTTACTTAAAAACTCTGATAAAATGAGGTATGGTAGGAATATTATTTGAATATTTCTGTTTTGTTTGACATCACACCTAACATTACCATTCGGTTCAATGAGATGAACATTAATTTGATTATTTAACGCAATTTCGCATACATGAACCATATCGTGATATATATTGATATAGAGAAAAATCCTTATGATTATCATGATATAGATTTCAACCATATCGCCCAGCCCTATGACAATGTTCAAATTTAGATATTCAATATGAGCATAAAAATGTAGGTTAATATATCAGCAGCTTCAACCGAAATATATCAGTATCGGCACTGACACACCCGTATCGGTCCAACCCTACAACAAGCTGTTACCAGTATTGTCGTGGAAATGTTTTTTGTTTGAATTGTGCCACGACAGCCTTGACTAGGCATTAGTTTGAGGAAAACGTTCTTACAACGCATTGCCCCATATTAATACGTTGTATGACTCGCAATGGGGGACACTTTCAAAGGGCCGTGGCTCAGGAAAAAGTGTACAATGTGTGCAGGGCCTGTCCTGCGGTGCTGCAGCTTTCAGTCTTGTCCCAACAGCAGGTGGACACGATTTCTAAATATAAACCCTCAGGCTTAAAACATCCCCCCCCCCCCGCCCCATCATCTGGACAACTGGAGGACTGGGCTTTCCAAATGGCTGGCTGGGAAATGTACCACAAAAGCAATGCAGTCAGTCTGAGAGTCTTTAGTACTTTCTTATAGTTCCACCATGCGGCATATTTTATGACTGTCATGTTCTGTTCTGTCATGGTTAGGGGAGAGGGGATTCTTTTAAAATGAGGCGACATTAAGTGACAGTCGAGGCGGGACTTTCCTGAGAAAGTGAGACTTAATGAAGGATGGATGAAGTTTTAGGCGCGATAGAATGTACAGGAGGAGTCAGGGATTTATAGAAAAAAAAAAAGCTTTGCCGATTAGATCCCCGTCGAGAAATTACCTTCATTGGAAGCAAACCCCATGAAGGCGGCATGACAGCTATCCCCCCGATGGAGATCTGATTGGCTAAGAGTAAATGGAAGAAGCGGGAAATGACAGCGTGGGAAAATTCTTTATTCTAAGGCTAGAGGGAGGGAGCGTAAAGAAAAATCCCAGCCTCAGATCCTCCGTTTCCACTGTTAGATCTCATCCATCTGTGATATTCAATGCATTCCAGGAGTTGTGTTGCCATTGACTTTTCTGGGCGAACCCTCGTTTCCCTCGACCTGCTTCGTGTCCTCCTACATCAGTTAGTTATTATCTACATTTCCCAGAATGCCGCTCAAGAGCCGCACCCCTTGCTCAAAACACAACCTGTCTTGTGGCTGCGTTGCATTCTGGTCTATTGAGGATAATGTGGGTGGAGAAATTGCTCTCTCTCTGCTTCTTCTACGATGGATCTCTCCCTGTATGATTGTTGAACGTCTCTTGGTGCAAAACGGCGGCTCCAGAAAGAAGCCCTCACTCTTTGATTGTGACTCGCACCGAAAACTGACATTTACCGATGTTTTAGATAGCGGAAACATTTTCTGCTATTAAACTCCATTGTAGCTGCTGGAAATATCTGGACGGAATACAAAATATACACCACCAAACAACAAAATGGGCCCGGGAATGCCATAGCTGTTTTTGTCCCCCACCAAAGGGGGGACTATGGATCGGTCTCCGTCCGTTAGTTCGTTTGTTAAGTTAGTCACACTGTAACGTTGACTTTGTGCCGCTAGGGGGCGGCATTGACAATGAATGGGGACTCAGTGGTAAAGCAGGTCATACAGGTAAAGTTATCATACAATGTGGGGGACAATGAATGGGGACTCAGTGGTAAAGCAATACAGTTAAAGTTATCATAGGTAACATAATAGTCTACACACGCTACACACTTGGAGACATCAGACTGGGTTGATGTGTTGAAGTGAGAGTCAATGGAGAATTTTTGGGCAAACCTCTAACCACAAGACACTGTAGTTATTGTACAGTTGTTGGACTGTTGTACTGTTATTGCACTCATCACTGCACTACCACTGTGCCTCAGTGTTGACTACTTATATCATATTACCACTTACCTACTGTGCAATACCATATATCACTTATCATTTAGCATTTATATTATTCATAACACTCACGCTCCTGGTGTTGTATGTTATATTGTGTAATGTACGGATTGTATTTATTGCGTATTGTAGTTCTTATATTTTGTACTGTATTGAGTAAAAACTGGGCAATTACAGTTACTACATTTCAAGATATAACTTGTAAGCCTAATTCTGGGGAGAGTAGGCAACAGAAATACATGGTCAATCTGTCCTTTCATTGTCCCATACCAAAATACAATTTCACTCATATTTCAAGTACACTCAGCAACCACTGACTGACCCAAGGGTGGAACTACATCACTGGTGGGGGACAACATGTTTATTATTTGCTTGTATTTTAGGGTGGATGTTTCCTTTAAGAAGAGATGAGCAGTATCCATAATCACAGTGACCAATGATGCCGACATCTAGCTGCAGCACTTTCCTACCCATAATTACAGTACAGAATACCCTCCTGGGTATTACAGTAATGCTCTATTATCTCATAGATAGATAAAATGAATATGAAACTTGGGATGTTGTGACCATGCATTCTAAAATAATTGTCTATCTGACTTTTGAATAAGACAATTTATGCAGCTTTGATTTCAGTCCAGCTTCAAATACCTTAAAGTATAGGATTTGGCCATTAATATTGCCAATATTTAGCAATGATATGTGTGTGTTTGTGTGTGTGTGTGTGTGTGTGTCTGTGTGCGATAACCTTGTGTGTGTCCGCTCCCTGTCACTATCTTAGGCGCCTGCAGTCTGAAGGAAAGCATCTGGTTTCAGCATCTGGACACACACACACGCGCACACACACACACACACACACACACACACACACAGAGTTTGGAAGTGTGTATGATAGCGACAGTGAGCGGACACCAAGAAGGTTATCTGTGATCAGAGCCTGCAGTTAGGACACACGCTCACACACACACACATGCACGCACACACACACACACATACACACACAGGATACAGAGTCATGCAAACACAGACGAAGGAAGGAACGCACTAATGTATTGAGTCACATTCACTGTCTCTCTCTCTCACACACACACACACACACACACACACACACACACACAGAAGATGATAGTGCAGTAGATAGGTAGCATTAGCCACCTCCAGCACCCTGATGATCCATACACATGCTGTCCATGTCTTCACTGACTGCCATATAGACTGGGTGTCATGTAGGCGATATTACACACCAAGTGTCCTTCAAAGGAATGCAACATTTTTGACAAATAAGCTATTTGATAAACTTACTATTGTGTCATGAGAAGATTGGATTTTTTTGTGTTGAGATTTTTTTCAATGAAGTAAGTTGGCAGTAAAAGTTTGTTTTGTATTCATATGTGGTCCAGTCAGTGTGGTCCACCTCTGATATGATGTATATGATGCAGTTTGATTGATATTTATTGTAGATTTGATCAATACTACACTGGTTGTCTATGGGAAGACCTTGACCTGAACTGATTCTAATGATCTGAGCTTGATCTGAATCCACACAAGTATGTATCAATATGTGGTATTATCATTATTATTAATAGTAGTAATAGTAGTAGTAGTAGTATCCTTGATTTAAATGAGTTCTAGTGTCCCATGATGGTGTAAATGATAAGAATTAAATTATAGGGGAAACACTTAATGTCTGTAATGTTTGGATTCTTTTGGTATGAAAATGGTAGCCTAATATAACACAAATATAAATATCAGTCAGTATTGGCCTTCAAATACCCATATCGGTGGAAACCCTACAACAAACTGTTATAAATACTGCAGAAAATAAGTTTAGCTGAATTGTGCCATGGCAGCATGTTTGCCTCGAACAGGCATTATATTATGGGAAATGTTCTTAGAATGCATTGCTGTGTTTCTGACAGTAATGCAGTGTATGACTCACTATAGGGAACATTTTCACACGGCTGCGGCTTGTGTACAATGTGCACAAGTCCTGTCCTGTGGTGTCGCATAAAGAGCCTTAAAGTCCCACTGAAACGGAAGTTAGAGCGTCTTTAGCTTCCGTACTGTGACGCATTTCCCAGTGAAACGGAACATTTGAGTGTCGTACAGTTACAAGAGGGATTTAAATCAAATCCTTCGCATTTGATTGGACCGCTAAACAGTGGGCGGGGCTTAGAGTTTAGCGCGATACGGAGCTACAGAGAGAAACGGTGCTACAGAGGACTGTTGGCTCCACACACACCAGGTTGAAGAGTGACTGATGGGTGGATGTCATGATATTATTGGTTGAAATTGGTCGGTTCATGCTTACGTAAGCACACGGCATATTTTGTTTTACAGGAAGAAAACATGATTGGGTTTTGATATAAGAATACAAAGAAGTAGTTATTGTACAGTTGTTGGACTGTTGTTGACTGTTACCAGTAGAATTTGAAACTCGATGACTGTTTTTACGGCACTGTTGCAAAGAGACTCGCCACCCGTTCCCCCACCTGCAGACAGAAGACAAATACGTATACAGAGCAGGTGACGCCAACTCGTCATAATACAAACTTAATAATGGAACAGGAATAAACGTGTGTTCAGAAGGCAATTATTTTCCCCACGGATGTTTTTCGTCAGGAGCCAAACACAAGTCAGTAAGTCAATTAGTCAAATGGCACTTCCTCGCCTCATACTGAGTGACGCTTTTGTGCCTTTTTTCACGCGGAGCTGTGGAGGTTTTTTTCTTCTCAGGCGCAATATTTCCAAAAAAAAATAAAAAAATAATAACATTTTGCTTTTGCAATGCAGCCGTGAGCCGGAACAACAAAACCCCTGAATAAGAGACACTGAGAACAACGCTCAGCCGAGTCAGCGGAGGAAAAGAGACGAGGCTTTAAGTGACACACACACACACACACACGCACGCACACACACAGCCCTACAACTCACCCACACACCGTTCCCAAGAGGCGGCGAGCGAAGCCCCTTTTCTCCTCGCTTTTAACTTTCGCCCGTACGTTTGAGGCGGGGGAGAAAAAATGTTTACCTGAAAACGATGTTGTTTTTCCCAAAATGCAAACCGAACGGAGAATGAAACCGGCATTAACGAGACGTTCGACCGGGGCGGTGTAACAGCGCGCAGACGTTGGACAGGCGAAGCGAACGACCCTACGAGGAAGGTGTCTCGAGATACGCAGGAAGTGTCAGTTCAGCCCGTCTTTAGTTATATAGGGATGGCCAGAATAGCTGCTGTCACTGTGGCTCTGGAAACTGCTACGTTATACGGCTAGACAACAGGGACACACACACACACACACACACAGAGACAGAGACAATCACAGTTTTGCATGTTTGTTATAAGATGCAAACAGATTGTTTTATCCAGCACAAATCCAGTAAAATTAACTGTTACTCTGTGTGTTAGTCTGTGTGTGTGTGTGTGTGTGTGTGTGTGTGTGTGTCTTGCTCTCTCTGCACCTACTCCCCAGTCTTAAAGTGTATCCTAAAGGGCTCAACTGAGTGTTAAAAGTGTAGTTTGTTAAGAGTTTCCGGCCAAGTGTCACAGAGCAAGTCTTGGCTTGGACTGGATGAGGAAACACTTGACTTAAACGCTTGACTTCCAGTCACCTCTCTCTCTCTCTCTCTCTCACTATTTGTAGCCTCTTCGTTTTCTCCCTGAATCTCATTATATATCCCTCTGACTATCATGCATACCCCCCCGGCTCTCGGCCCGTCTCATTTTTTCCTCTCTTTATCTTTAGTTCCGTCCGTCCATCCCCTCCTGTCTTTATCCGTCTCCCTCGCAGTCTTACATAAACACAGTACAACCTTGCCGCTCACCGCTCGCACACACACACACACACACACACACACACACAAACACAGTCTGTGACAGGTTAGTCATTCATACAGGCACCTCTGGCATTTGGAAGCGATTGCATAATGAAAGACAAACAGACGATGATTTAGAGAGCAATTCATCATCCTCAGACCTGCTGTGGCAGAGAGAGAGAGAGAGAGAGAAGAGGGGAAGGAAAGCGAGGGAGCAAATACAGCAGAAAGAGAAAGAGAGGAGTGAGGGAGTCCCATTGGAAAGCATGCGTGTGTGTTTGTAGATGAAGTCACCCAGATCATGACTCCATGACAGATTTGTTGACATGTCTGAGCAAATACTCCATTGTTGTGTTGCGGCTTTGCAGGCAAGTTGTCCCTCAAAATAGAAATCAGTGTTTAATTTCCTCAAAGTGTCGCCTTGACAACTTAACAATGTTGTCGGGTTTCCCCCGAGAGAGTCAGCTGTGGCGAGGATTAGACTGATACATGGGGCCGATATTGGTCTTTTATTAAAAATCACATCTGGCCTAGTCAGTGTGGTCCACCTCTGATATGATGGAGGTTCATGTTTTTATGTTGTTCATGTTTTTATGTTTTTATTATTATCTCTCAGGTGGTCAGATGGTTTCTCTGGATAGATAAATTCATAGATAGAGAAATGATTCCAGGATTTGACTCGGCAGTGTGTAAAAGCTGCAGTGAAACCTGCCTCACTCTGCCTTAAGGAGCTGCTAACCCACCTGAAACTATTTCATTTATCTGACTTTCAGTGGAGAGTTTTAGTCAGTGGTGGAAAGTAACTAAGTACATTTACTCCTACTTCCATTTACTCATACTTCCACTCCACTACATTTCAGAGGGAAATATTGTACTTTCTACTCCACTACATTTATTTGACAGCTTTAGTTACTTTTCAGATGGAAATTTGACACAATGGATAATATAACAAGCTTTTAAAATACAACACATTGTTAAAGATGAAACCAGTGGTTTCCAACCTTTTTGGCTTTTGACGTCTTACAAAAAGCAGTGTGTAGTCGGGGTCACATTTCAGATGTCTATGAGTTGTTAACAGCTCCACCAAATAGTGATTTTTCCCTCTAAACCTCACATGGTTTCATTTCAATAAATGTTCAAATGATCCAATATTTCAGCAAAAATCAAAGATTAGAGAAAAATGAGCAAAACAGATTTGTGTATCAGAACTTTGTTTTTTCTTCTTTCCTCTCCCATTAATCATCTCACGACCCCTCAGATTTATCCGGTGACCCTTTGGAGGGGCCCGACCCCTAGGTTGGGAACCACTGGACTAAACTAGCTAACTGTATATAAAGTAGTTCAAACTAGCTCCACCTCCAGCAGCTACAACAGTAACATGCTGCTTACACTCTGATGCTTCAGTATTAATAATCTAATGATGTCATATATAATAAAATATCAGTCAGAGGGACCAAACCACTACTTTTACTTGAATACTTTAACTACATTTTGCTGCTAATACTTTTCATGCAGGACTTTTACTTGTAATGGAGTATTTTTACATTGCTGTATTGGTACTTTTACTGAAGTAAAGGATCAGAGTACTTCTTCCACCACTGGTTTTAGTGTCCCATGATGGTCCAAATGCTGTTTCAGAGGCTTTTCCACCCTGACAGGAATATAGTTCTGGAGGAAAACACTGACTACTAATCTTTAATATCGGCAACCTCAGTCTAAAAATATCACTATCTGCCTGTAAAAGCCCACATCGGTCAAACCCTTCTTTCAGTTAAAGTAAAAAAAACCAAAACAATAAAACACCAAAATTGCTGCAGCATTAGACTTCCCTTCAGCCATCTTTCATGCTGTCTATTTCTATTCCTTTGTCTTGCTCTCTCTCTCTGTATTGTTCCAGTGACATTAAAGATTTTAATCTGTCAGAGATTTACTAGAATTTGAACCAGCATCCCGGGTCAGCCTCTCACTGTTTTTCCTCGTCAGTTTGTGTGTGTGTGTGTGTGTGTGTGTGTGTGTACTTATGTGTGAGTGTAAGCGCACACACACACACACACACACACAACAGCCGTTCGAAATCAAGTCGAAAATCATCGCTCACTGATGAGCAATTACAGTGGAGTTTTTTAAACGATGTGACAATCACCCGTCTATTATCATAATCAACTTCACACAAGGAGAGGGCGCTTTAAACGGGGGAGAGAGAGGGAGAGAGAGAGAAAGAGAGGGAGCGAGAAACACCAAAAACTTCCACACAGAGGAAGTTATCTGCATCCTCCACTGTCCAGACACTTACACACTTACACACACACACACACACACACAATTGAAAGAGATGGGGGAGGGCGACATGTTTTCCATTTGTGCAGGTGTATTTACAGGGTGTGTGTGTGTGTGTGTGTGTGTGTGTGTGTGTGTTTGTGCTGAAAAGTTGACATTTTAGAGATATGAAGTTTTCATCCTGGCTGTTGCTTATCTTCACATGCAAGTTCTGTTTAGAGTAAATGAGTTGTACTGATTTCCTGTCCATCTGACTCTGACTTGAGTCTACAGTGTTTTCTACATTGAATATTTTAACTTTGCTCTGTTCACAGATCGTAGTGTTCTTCAGATGTGCAATCTGCTAATTAAGGATAGGAAGCTATTCATGAGACTTGTGTCTCTGCAAATTGGCAGCTGTAGAAAGAAGATGCTTTTTGATTCTGAGGGACTGACACCAAAACCTGACATTTATGTATGTTTTATTTTTTAAGTGTTTTAGTTTAGTTTATTGTCCCCCGAGGGAAATTCTTTTCCACAGAACCGTACATCACAAGGAGGACCAACAATACACTTTACACACATCATCACACAACAATATCAGACACTAACTGTACATCACAAGGAGAACCGACAATACACCTTCCACACATCATCATACAACAATACCAGGCAGTAACAATACGTAAAGTATAACACAGCAGCACATGTTGGGATTTGCCTTAAACTTCTCTTGGAATGTGTCTTTAACCACACAATAGTTAATACTCTATATAACTATATATTTTATTTCTTTATGGTTTTATTGTTTTGATGTCTACTGTTTTTATTGCTTATTTTATGTTTTATTTTGTTGCTTATATTCCATATTTTCCCTACTGAATCCTATGACCTTTTCTAATTATCATCAATAAAAGTTCATCTTATCCAATTTTCAATGTGCTTGCTCTTGCTCTTTTTTTTTTTTTTTTTTTTTCAATTTTTTTTCAACTGCAGTTAGCTGACATTTCCTCTAGTTTTTCCTCAGAAGCAGCTTGCATGCATACCTAATTCTCAAATGCATAAAAAAAACAACATTTCTCTCATCTTAAATATTTCTGGTGCAAAACGTAGCTAGTAGCTAGAAGTGGAATTGGTCTAGTCCTACTCCTGCACAGGCTGTTGCATTATTTACCGTTCTCTCGGAGGCATTTGAATCTAACATATGTGTCTGGATGCAGCGGAGGGCAGCCAGCTGATGTCTCCTGTAAGAGGCGGTACTCATCAAAGGGTCAAATAGCGCCATTATAACGCCGCTGTCTCTCTGCTGATATCTGATTGAGAACAAGCTGCCATGTGATTATGGAAAGGGTATGTTTCCTTATCATAGCTATCACTAGCTTTGATTATATACGGGCTGTGTTATTGTTTGTTTTCATCCTCTGATTGGTCATTAACCCTCAAGCCAATCACGAAAGAAAATAAAACTTTTTAATAACTATGTTTACATCCAGTGACATTCTAAACAATGTTGTTTGTATATATCTAAATATCCCTATCGCAATTGAATAGAATATTCAGATTATTACATTGGGAGCACCAACTGTAAAGCTACACTGTTTATATCCTATCATATTTGGCTTTGTGATAATAAGGATGAGAGTTTATCAGAGTTATTGTAACTGTAAATACAGGATATGGTGTTTACCCGCACCAACCGAAAAACTGTGATTACATCAGAATACTAATATACATGTAAACTCAATCATACTGTATGTTTTTACATTTGACCCCATGAGCTCATTCAAATCTCTAAATTTTGAATTAAAAAAACCTAATTTTCAGTTCATGGGGTCTGTACTGACAGCATACATGGATGCAGCAGGGCAGGCAGCAGCAGAGAATGAGCGAGTGAGTTTGACAGCTTAAACAGACCACCAAGGTGACACATCAGTTGAGCCAGAGAGCGGAGCCGCTCAAGTTGTTTGCCTCAATTAGCTTCGCTTAATTCAGCCATATATAGACATGGAGATGAGACGTACATACGCTAATCCACAGAGACAAACGCATGCAGGGACGGTAATATATCTATTTTCATAACACGTTCACAATCATCCTCTGTAAGTTCTGTAACATGACACTTGAAGTTGATTAAGGCCACATCCACACTAAACACGTTTTTGTTTTAAAACAGCGTTTTAAAACAAAAACAAAAAATCTCCGTCCACACGAGCGTTTCAAAAATAATCTCCATCCATACTAACACGCCTGAAAACGCATATCACATGACCGTTCACATACACTGGGCATTAGAGTTGTTCCGATGTCCATACCAGTGTCGGAAATGCCTCCGATACAGCCTAAAATGCTGGATCGGGTATTGGCGAGTCTACGCACCGATCCGATATCAGATAATTTATTAATATTTATTATTAATAATTTATTAATTTATTAGCCCCGAAAAAAATCAACTTTAAAGTAGTTTCACCCGGATAAAACGGCCGTTTTATCGGAAATCTATACTTGTATACTAAATTTATACTGTTACTGTATTTAAAATTTTAAATGTCTTTTATTTTACTAAATTGTGGCTGCACTTTAACAGTTTTTTAAAGGAATTGTTATTTATTCCTAGATTTATTTATTTATGTTTTTTTTCCAGTTATGACAGACTGTCAAACTAGATAATCAAGTTCTATGATGTTCATTCTCTGTATGCATTTGTTCATGTTTTACAAAGGGTTTAACCTGAGCCAGGCCATACAACAATGATAGCAATCATATTATATGGTTTGGATTTTCAAAA
This sequence comes from Centroberyx affinis, assembly GCF_046629955.1. NCBI lineage: Eukaryota > Metazoa > Chordata > Actinopteri > Beryciformes > Berycidae > Centroberyx > Centroberyx affinis. Next base: position 23,215 of record NW_027282501.1, on the reverse strand, counting down.
CTCTGGGAAATAGCCATAAGCTAGGACGTCAATACATGCTGTGTGCAAAATCTTTGTTGAGATTGGATCAACTTTGCGGGAGAAATATTGATGTGCAATGGATTCGACTCGAGCCATGGAATCTGTGGTGGGAAAAAAAAAATGAATCGTAGACCTTAGGGTTTACAAGCTATTGGCCAAAACTTAAAATTGCTTGTTTTAGTGCCACCATGTGGTCAATTGGTGTAACTTTTGTTATTTGGTTGGTCTAGGTCTCTGAAGTACAGAGGGGGCAGAAAAAGAAGTAATCCACACAAAAAGAGAATCAAAAAAAGAGAAAACTTCACTTGGATGGATGGTCAAACTGAATTGATAGATCGAGGGATAGATAGAGGACTTCAGGTGGGAGGCTGTTTGGAAGTGATTCTTTGCACACCCCAGTCATAGATGTGAGTTCAGCACAGTGTAAAAACCTACCGATCAGCAGGTACTGTGGATGGATGGATGGATGGATAGTTGGAGGACAAGAGGAAGAGATAAGGTGGGAGGGGGGTGTGGAAGCAATTCCTTGCACACCTCTCAGTCATAAATATGGAAAAGGAACAACGAGGCTCAGCCAACCCTCCTACGAGCAGCATGTTATGCCGCTTCCCTGCCAGGGTGGATGGAGCCTCTAGCCAAGATAGACACACGAATGGATGAATGGATATATCGATAGAGCGATGTATAGACATATAGATAGATAATGGAGAGTTAGATAAGCTGGCACATCTGTGGACTGCTTCACTAAAGTCACAGTTGGGTAAATATCCGGGTTTGCATGCACAGCTCTGTACATTTTTGGTTTGATTTGATTTGAAGCAGGGAAGGAAACGCATGTGCCTTTTCTAAATCTGCTTGATTGTGAAGTTGTTAGCATTGTAAAAGCAATAACTGCTGTTAAATCCTTAGTTCTTACATCTAGGGACTGTGCACATAGGGGATGACTTTTGATGAGTTGGCTTTGAACACATCTCACAGTGCACTTTCTGACCAGTGATACTCAATAATGAGTGAGAAAAGGCCTAATCATCACTGTCAACATCCTGTTTTAAAATAAATCCAATTTAAAAATAAAGCTTCAGACTGTCAACTCCAAACCCAGCAAAATAATTTTTCCAAGTAGGCTATTTAATATTAGGGTTACACTAGTATATCAGTTTGCCAATGTATGGGACCAGTATTGGCCTTCTATTACAAACAATTACTTTATTTGTATTTTTTTTTTTGGAGTTTCAAAGTTTTAGTGTCCCATAATGGTCTAAATCCTGTTTCAGAAGCTTCCCCACCCTGACAAGAATACAGTTCTGGGGAAACACTGAATCCTTGTAAATTTTTGGGCATGAAAACGATCAAATTTCAGTCAACCCATAGCAGTTGAACCCTATTAATACAATTTCAGCAATTTGAGCGATGGTGATGAAGAAGCGCAACAGCGCAACAGGAATGCACAGGGAAATTCAGGAGAACAGATTGAAAGCAGTCACTTACATATTCACACCCTTAAATGGGCTAGTGTGGAACCAGGGGGAAATTGATCAGTTTTTTGAAGGCCCCATAACATAATTACTAATAACTATTTTAGATATGAATTAATTTCTAATCAGTGATTTTCAGTAAAAATACAAGACTGGCACCCATAGGGGGCAAGAAAATGTTTCCTTGCCCCTGATTTACATCGATCCTCCAAGCTTTGTGGAGACAGATGGCGTCTCTAAATGTGTATTTCTAGTGTCTCAATTCCAGTTTCCCTGTTCACGAACACAGCCAACAAGTGGCTTATTATTAGGCTGAAGTTTTCCAAACACCACCCATGATTAAACCAAAAAGCATTCTGCCTGCGTGGGCTTCCCGAACTTCTGAACCAATCAGAAGACATGTCATTTCACCCTTCTGTACCCGAATGCTATCTGTTGTTTATTGAGCAATATCTACTTCATAAAACAAAGTAAAAGGAATGTTACTGAGAAAAGTTACCATCGACTATGAATCTTCACACCTTAGCTGAGACTTTTCACTCCCACTTCATCGCCACATATTTGTCGTGGCTGTCGTATTTGTCATATTTGTTGACGGCTTTAGAAAGAAGAGACTGTCCGTTTCGATGTAAGGACAGAGAATATAGACTTGTTTGACCTGTGGCACTGCTCATTCACTGCTATTGGATAGGATGAATGCATGACTGATGGCTCGATGGATGGATAGGCAGATGGAGAAATATGCTGGCTGCAGTGTAGGCGAGCTGTAAGGTGATGCTGGCCTCGTATGTTAAAGAGGTGGAGAGGTGACAGGGTGACATGTGTCTCATTATCACTGTAAGTCTGCCAACCAAATGCTCCCTGGACCTAACCTCCTCTCCTCTCTGCTCACCTCACCTCCCCTCTCCTCTCCTCTCCGTTCTCCTCTTCTCTCCTCCTCTACTGTCCTTTTAAGTACAAGGTTTAGACGATATACGGTCTCGATATTAAAAATCAGACCTGGTCCAATCAGTGCGGTCCTCCTCTGACATGATGCAGTTTGATTGATTGCATATGTATTGTAGAATTGATTAATACCACAGTGGTTGTCTATTGCCAGACCTTAACATCAGCTGATTCTAGGGCTGGGCGATAAAACGATAACGATATCTTTCACGATAGAACTTATACGCAATATGAATATACTGTAATACATGCTCAATAGAAAGGTCGATAGAAAGCATTGCTTGCAGAAACAGAGAAACCTCAAACCAATCATGTCTCCACCAAAGACCTGTGAAAAAAAAAAACCAACCCGACCCAAAACGGCTACCTCACCCGTTTTTTAGCGTCGTGAGCGGTGGACCTCTTCTCGATTTGAAACTATTTCAACGTTTGTCCGAAGCCCGCCGCTCATCAACGCCACTTCAGAGTATGGAACGCTTTCTGTTCGGGGTCGCTGGAAGTCGAGAAGAGCGGCGGAAGGAAGGCAAAGAAAGAAATGAGTGCACCGTCGGAGAGAGGCTCGAGCGTCGGCTCAGAAGGAATCTTTAGAAATCATGTGTTAGAAGATTTTAGATTTCAGGCATTCGATATCTTAATGATTATTTAAATGCTGTATTTTACACAAAAGGAGATATATGCTGACTGGAAATTAGTTTGGTTTTTTTTGTTGTACATCACAGTTCTGAAATTGTACTACCTTGCATTTGTTTTTTGGCAGGCACTTAGACCGTAGACCTCATTTTCATGTTCTCTTCTGATTGAAAAAAAACCCAAAAACCTCCAAATAGCATTGGTATCTTCAGCTTTCATTCAAAAGCTAATTTTTAAGCCTGACAAAAATGACTTTTGACGATAAATTGTCATATATATCAATATCGACTGTTAAAAAAATATATTGCGATAAAGTTACGCATTGATATGTCTTGATTGTTATTATCATTATTATTTCAGTGGAGAGTTTTAGTGTCTAAATGCTGTTTCAGAGGCTGTTTCGTGGCACAAATATCAGCATTCAAGTTCCCATCCAAAAATACCAGAATCAATATCGACCTTCATAAATAAAATATTGATTGAGCCCTCAGTTGAACCCTAGTATGCATGCACTTGCACGTTAACAGTAGAATCCAGAATTCATTTAACAAGCCAGTTTACTCGGCTGGGGGTTTCCTGCTGCTATTATGGATTGTGGCTTACATGGAGTAGTTGTTTTTTCCATCTGAAGAGCGGTTTGGGGGTAAATAGTTGTTGATTCATCGTCATGGAGTAGATTTGGCTGTTGACATGAATTAGTGAGTAAATACGAATCCCTCTCTGCACTCTAAAAGCTCTCCTACTGATTAGTGAGAGAGTGGAGGGGGGGGAAATATAGAAGAGGGGGCTGGGGGTGGAGGGAGAGATTTGTTTATCAAACACTTTTTTTTCCTTCAAATCTGATTAGCTCAATGTCACATTGAAGAGTTGGACCTCTCCAGTCTGGTGTGTGTGTGTGTGTGTGCATGCAAGCATTTGCCTCTGAGTTTTTATTTGATCAGTATAAATACCTTCCTTGCTTTATCCCTCTTACTGTCTCTCTCTCTTTTTCCTCTCTATCTGCATCTCTCTCTATCTTTCCCTGCCACACCCCGTTTCTCTTGTCGGGCCGTGCAGCATTACACTAATCCTCGAGCCAAAATGGCTGCCCTTTGCCCCCCCGGTGGCGAAACACGGCTAAATCTCAGGCCAAGAGCCGCGTCAGGCTTTAGAGGTGGACACCACCTCGGTCTCTTCAGAAGTATTTAACCTTGACACAGCAAGCGATCTCAGACTCAAACAACATAGAAATTCATGAAAAAATGAAATATTCATACACATTTATCAGTGACCTTACAAAGAGGAAACTGGACACATGCTACTCCAGAACGCAGGACCGCTCCTCATTTTTCTCATCCTCCTCCCACCCTCTCTTTCTCACTCATTTCCTCCACTCCCATCCAGTTGTGTGGAAGTGTGTGTCTGAAGGCGTGGGTTTCACACCTAGTGGGTTTAGATCAGTTATTTCGAACTTTTAGTTGGGTTGTCCATATGAGAACACAGGCTCATATGGACTGGACGATATGGTTGAAATCAATATCACGATCATAAGGATTTTTTTCGATATCGATATATATGACGATATGGCTCACATAAGCAAAATCACATTAAATTATCAAATGAATGTTCATCATATATAACCGAATGGTAATGTTTGGTGTGATGTCAAATGAAACGGAAATCTTCACATAATATTCCTAACATATTTCATTTTGTCTGAGTTTCTAAATAAAATGAGCTTGTTCTCATCAGTTCAGACAGCAGAACTGTGCGTCTCGATATCCCAAAATCACCATATCATCACAATATAATCCCACTGAAAGACGATAAACGATAATATTGAATTATCGTCCAGCCCTACCCGGGGCTTCACCCAGCTATAGGGTTGCGCAATATCCCGATACTGGAAAAGTATCACCATACCCAGCCTTTAAAAACGATACAATACTAAATTATTTTAGTATCGATACATTTAGAATAATAATGCCTGATGCGTATTTTTAGAATCCGTGATCTGTGACTGAGGCTGTGTATGTATAACAATTGAAGGTATTTTCAATAGGTGAAGCTGGTCACTTTTGTTCTGTTGTGTTTGAGACTGTTCCACCTTAAGACTGTGGGTTGTTTTGTGTCTGTGCGGGTTTTCAGGTGGCTTCACCAGCTAACTAACCAACTCTTACTGTTAGTATTGTAACTGTACTAACCAACACTTTGCTTAGATCGCCCTAAACTTACCCTCCGTAAAAACAAACTTGCATACACATCCATGCACAACTTCACCTCACTGATTGGCTCACCGGTTCCCGCTACCCGTCCTATGAAGTTAAAGACTGTGTTGCGTCCTCTGATGGACAAAAAATATTATGCAGAGGCATTTATTGGCATGCAGATGACAGACTGAATAGTACGAGGTATAACTCTGTACCAGTTTTCAATACTCGTGTTCTGCTTCATATGGGTTGTATAATTCTCATTCTTTTTAAATATTATCTATATATTGATTTTTAAGTATTAGTATTCAACCTAAATGTACGTTCAGTGTTGACTGGCTTTGAATTGTATATGAATGTATTTTTTTTTTAATTTAATATTAATGTAATTTATGTACAGTATGTCAGGTGTGGACCCCATGGAAGATTAGCTGAAAGCCATGGCATTAGCTAATGGGGATCCTTTAAATAAACAAACAATAAACAAACAAAACACAGTATATCCGCAGTTAAATCCAAATTATAGTTCATTCCCTCACCGTGCGGTTAAATAAAAAGGTTACTACCGTCCTTTAAATTTATTTGGATGCCGGGGATTTGTTTAACGCTGAAAGTCGGCCTACAAAGCCCAGTTGCGCTCTGAATAAAACGGGAAACTAATAAAACAGAACTAATTAAATTTAACTACAGTAGCCTTAAGTCCGTGAGTAAACTGAACATCTGTTATTTTGGAAGTATTGCTACATGTGGAATTGTTTTTGAACTAGGCTATTGAATTTTCAAAAAAAAAAGAAAAAACAAAAGGGATTTCCACAGACTGGATTCTTAATTTCACACACTGATGCCAATGTTATTGTTACAAAATGGACAGGGTTAGTATTCTTATTTGGTACCATAAGACACACATGGTTCAACTTATTTAATTAAGTTCATTAATTTAATTTAATTAATTAAAAACATGTTCAATTGCTCATTAATTTAATTTCATTAATTAAAAACATGTTCAATAGCTACACAGCTCAGCAATTGTAACAGGATACTTTTACTATTTTTGATTATTTAAGTTTCAACAGCATCAATATATTTTCTGTTACAAATTGTAATGAAGGCACACTTTGTTACTCAATACTTTGCATATTTATATTGTACACTGGTTTATTGAATAGTTTGCACAGCGTAATTTTCACAGTTTAACATTTGCACAGCCTTAATAAATGCACAGCCAGTCATGATTTAAAGTATTTTATTGAATATATTTTACTAAACATTTTAAGTTTGTTTGAGTTATGGTTAAATACCATGATTTGGTATGGGCAAGTGCAATACCTCTAAGTGCAATATAACTTCAGTGCAATATACTGTGTATATCTAAGTGCAATACTACATTGGTGCAACGTGAAGGGTTTTAATAGTTTGGTTTTGCAATCACTTACCTGTGCTGTCTCGTCTGTTCCAGGGTGTGTGGACCATATGATAGGATAGCAGAGGGGGGTGTTGTGTGGTTGGACTAAATGTATATTGTTTATATGTTGTAATATTTATTACTTGTTTGAGAGCAACATCTGTTTTACTTTATGTATTTGATAGACAGATAGGATGGTAGGTTAAAGGGGAAGTATATAGTGTTGTTGAATGCCATTGTTAAGTACACCCCTGTTGTTGGTAGCATCCAGGTTAATTACCTGTGGCAGAGTATATAAGGCTGCCAGTGTACACATACTCTGCTGTTGCTAGGACCCTGCAGAGCTGCTCACAGCCATGCTCCTCTCATTTCTGCCCAGTTTTTGTTGCTGTCTATAGTATGTCATTTCTTGTGGGTGAATAAACACCTTGTTGGTTGCACCGTACCGCCGCCTCTTTGCTGTGAATCCAGCCGCTAATCGGGTCAAGCCTAAGAAAAATCATTTTATAAAGCTGTTTAAGTTTGTGAACCCTACCCAGCTACAGGAATCACTGTGTATTATGGGTAAAGAATGAGTAGTTGTGACCGTTTCCCATCACAAATTTCTGACCAGTTATGAAAATGAGGGTTTGACAGAGGTTTCTGAAGGCCGACACCAATGATTAAAGGTCCCGAAAATGAATATTTTACACTTTTTTTGATAAGAAACCAATGTCTAAATGCAGCAAAGTAACAGCTCATCCTCTGATTCAGACCGAAGCAAACAGACTGCAGGTTTGAAAATGCTTTTACGGGTCGACAGTTACATCCACACCTCGCTGTCTTTTGTTGCTGTCCACTTAATATCCATGTCCTTGTCTTTCTTTCTCTAGCTTTGGAAGCAGAGGAGGGAATGACAAGAGACAGCGGCAGACCACTCCCGTTCAACTACTAGACGGCTCAACAAGTTGGTAGGTGACACTCAACCCTTCTCACTTTCTCTCTGTATTTCAATTTCTTTTCTCAGTGTCAATTATTTTTCTCCCTGGATCTCTGTTTAGCGTTTTCTATGTCTTGTCACTTATTCCCTCTTTGGACTATCTCTCTCATTTTTCGTGAAATTGTTCTTTCTGCCTCTCCCTCTCCCTCTCTCTCTCTCTCTCTCAATCCCTCTTTAAAGAGTGGGAAGATTAGCACCAATTTGTCTTGATTAGGTTTCTCTTCTCACAGTTGGAGGAAGAAAGAAAAAAAAGACAAAAAACCCCGCTCTGCAATTTGAACACGTGCAGGGAACAAGTGATTGCAGTGAATAAGAAGCGAGCGGGGGAAAAAATGAGAGCAAAAATGAACAAGTGAAGGAATGAATTGCCAATTTCTGTTCTCGTCAAGTGCTTTTGGAAGGCAGCTCTTGAGGAAAAGCTGTTTCCGTTGAAGGACTCTGACAGTAGCACATTTGTGTATGTGTGTGTGTGTGTGTGTGTGTGTCGGAGGGGATGGGGGGTTGCTGGGCGTTCAAGCAGAAGCCTGATTGTTCATACTTTTTAAAATTTATTTTTTTATTTTTGTTTTTTTTTACTTCCACAATTGTGGCATTACTATAACAGTTTTGTAGTTTTATATGATTTGGGATTTCTTATTCTACAGCATTAAACAGTATTAAATCCCAACTCCATCATGGTTCAGGAGGTTTCTAGCATACAGATTTCCAAAACGCCGGTTTCCAAGTGTTCTGCGTGTCCAGTATTTTGTAGACATTCACCTCGAATGTAATGCGATTTGTTTCCTAAAAAAAAAAAAAAAAAAGACGCATCATAATAGCTATAAATTGTTTGACATTCTGGGCAGTTTTCTCGACAGGTTGGATGTGTGGAGTCAAGATTAAGTACTTTCCACTCCTTTGGGAGAGGGGAGGTACAAGCTTCATACTGCGATTTTGGTGACAAAAACTCGACACCAGATTGTGAAAATGTTGTACGGCTGCAGGGAAAAGCAATAGCAGTTCTGTGATGACAGCCTTTTTTTTTTTTTTTTTTTTAAAGGGCTTTATTGATTGAGCCCTTTTTAACACAGCACAATGCATTTCAAAAGGCATATTCAGCTCTGTCAATCAGGAGGAGACACTTTATTCCTCTAAACCTGTAGAGACCTTACTCTCACAGATGACATTGTGAACTTACAGTACGTCACACTACCCGGGACAGCAAGTACAACCCAGTAATCTCCTGCTGTCGTGTACCAAGAGACACCTCATACAAACAGAATTTGACAAACATTTATCACTTCACAGATCCCCCACTGATTTGCTTCCTCTTCTCCGTTTCCTATCATTGACTATGTTTACATGGACTGCAATAATCCGACTATTGACCTTATTCTAAGTAAGAGAATATTTCGATTAAAGTGGTTACATGAGATGCTTATAGAATATCCCATTCATATTCCTGTTGACATGCTACAGAGCATAGTCCGATTAATGACTGAAGACGCACATCCACATTACGTCCCTACGTCCCTATGTCCGAGTTTCCCTCCGGAATTTAACCTGAAACCCTTTCTGTCATGTTGCTGCCATGGTCGGGACAACATGTTGGGACTTCTTTTTACCAGTGGCAGTCATTTTTTTCTTCTGTAAACAAGTTGCGCAACACTCTCGATTAAGGTGTATACATGTCTACAATGTACTTCAATAGTGCGACTAAGATCGGAATACTCCTTAATTTGACTATTGCTTACTCCGACTATGACCTTATTCGGGTTTAGGTAATCAGAAAATGCTGTTTACATGGTAGTGTCTTATTAGAGTATTGTCTTAATCGGGTTAATATCGTTAATATTGCAGTCCATGTAAACGTGCTCATTGTTAAATTAATACTTAGGGTATTTTTTGGCTGCTGGTCAGCAAGCAATGTACAACAATAGTTTGGGCCCTGGCAACTTCTGATGGGCATTTGTTATTATTTTTGACATTTTATCGTAAAAATAATTGATAGATGAATTGACAATGAAAATAATCATTAGTTGCAGCCCTATTACTAGCTAATTGATAACTGTTAGGTCTATCTGAAGTCCCCACTAATGTGTTGAAGTATTGCTTGATTTAGATATATATACAGTATATGCCAATCATCCAAGTTCAGTCAGGAACACACTCGTCATTAAGATAAAACCGCACAGCTGCACAAATGGTTATACAACTGTGAGTGGAGAAAAGAGTGAGCTTCATCGAACAATCGCTCAAGTGCTGAACCAAAAAAAAAAAACGACTAGGGCTATTCAAAAAGAAATCTCTAAAGAGACATGGAACACGTCCAAAAATAAAGCGTATGACGTACTTAATCGGAGCAGAATGCTAAAGAATCAACGTGGAGCGGAATCAAAGTATCAGAGTACTTTTTCTGTCATGCACAGTGAGAAGTCAGACATCGCTGACCACTCGAGGAAGCACAAGAGATGGCTTGAGGCAGGCAGCAGTGGTGTCGCTAGCTTCTTTTGGTCCATGGACACGGGCATTTAATAGTACTTTGTTGTCTGATTCATTGCGGTATAAGCTCCTAAAACGTAGACGACAAGATACTGCAATAATGTGTTACAACTGTCAGCCCTTCACAAACTTCAGCGTGAATTACGCATGTGCATGGTTGTGTATGTGCATATGTATGACCACGACACCTAGTTTGAGATTGTGAAAACGACTGCAACCTGATACTGAACGCACCTAGCCCATGTGTAGCTACAGCATGCTACAGTTCCCCTTAAATGTTTCCAATGCCCCTCTCATTTGAGGCGTGTAGGCTCAGCAGCATGCCAAATGCCCTCAAATGAGCATATGGCAAGACACGCGCATGCAGTATTTTGATTTAAGGGAAATATTCTATGCCACTAAATGCACCTAGCCTATGTGCAGCAACCGCATGTTGAAAATTCCCCTCTCATTTGAGGTATGAAGGCTCAGCTGCATGCTAAATGCCCTCAAATGGACATACAACAGTCCCACCAGGATTTCTCTTTTTTTGTGATTATTGTGTTTTTTTGTCATTATTGGGGCCAAAAATGATTGATTTTGCAGCAGCTTTTCTCAAAAATTGCGATATAATTTGCAGGGTTTTATGTGCTCTTTTTGCTGTAAAATTGTGGGGAAAATTGCAAGCAAAGGAAAAAAAAAAAGAATTTCTCTGTCTCTCTCACACACACTCTCTCACACACACACACACACACACACACACACACACACAGCCTCCCCCTATTCTCTCCCACTCTCCGTTTAAGCTATTAACTCTTCCAAGAGCTTGAATTTTGCACTCACCTCGATTCTTGTAGCACTCGTTTTGTTTTGTTTTGCACGGTCTATGGCAGTCATTTTTGTTGGCAGGTGAATTTTGTTCTTCCAGCTGAATGCCCGCTGTGATGACGTAAATTACCACGACACGAAATACGACAGTTGGTCAAAATCACAAGCGGTCTGTTGATTTGGCCATTTCGTGCGGAACAGCTGCGGCAATTTTGCAAAACTTCAAGCTCTCGCAAATATTGCGGAGATTTCTTGAATTTGTGTTAATTATTGCGATCGCAAAATCGCAATTTCCTGGAGGGACTGATACAAGACACACGCATGCCAGCCGATTTAAGGGAAACATCCTATGGCACTAAATACTTCTGTACTTCTGTACTAAACCTCTTAAATAGTTCTGATTTAAAGCAATTCACTGTCTTATTATAAAATAAGCTCTTTGATCAATTAATCATGTGATAGGAAAATAGGCTGTAGTCAGTGATATGGTGGGAAATTAAAAGGAGATTAAACTATGACCTCGTCAGTCTTCATTCTAAGACAAGCAACCACAAATAGAAACAAAAATCAGTTGTATATACAGAAAATAATGTTTTCCCCCTTCCAAGACAGTATCAGCATCCATCACCTTGATGCTACTTATGATGCTAATTTACTATGATTTCACCTCCTAAAGATTCATGTCAGGCTTTAGGTGTGTTGACCCTCCACCACAACCGTGGTTGTAATTTCACCTCTATGTGTTCAGTATTTGTTAAGTTTGCTGTGGTGAATACTGATACCTTAGAACATGGTGTGTGTGCTACACACACATTTTGTAGTGGAAATATATCGGGCTGCAGTAGCCTAACCGGTAAGAGAAGTGGCCTTGAGACCAGAAGATCACTCGTTTGAATTCTCTGACTGGCTTGGAAAACCTGGGGAAGGTTATGTTATGAACACAGGTGGGACCCAAACGCAGGACACGGACAGGGTGGTGTTGGTAAGGAAAGGTTTTATTTTAAGGGAGGATCTGGATGAGGGGCTGATGGCAGGGAACCGGAATCCGTGGCTGCCAGGGGGAGTGATGGTGAGGAGGAGCGGGCTTGGCGTGAGCGTGGGATGAGGGGAAGCATGGCAGGCAGGGGGTAGCTTGGAGGCTGGGAGGTTGCTAGAAGGCAGACAGGGAGACAGGCAGGCGGGTGATGATCCTGGGACACAAGAGAGGCTGGTTAATAACAGGAAACACAAAGAGAAAACGTCACTAGGAGTTTACACTAGATTTGGCCTTGTAGCATAACTACCACTGTGGTTGAAACAACAATCTGGTGAAGAATGGTTGAAGAGCCGGGATATATATACTGCAGGCTGATGAGCTGATGAGAGGCAGGTGAGCAGACTGGGGGAGGTGATGAGCCGATTGCAGACAGGTGTGCAGGATGAGCAGAGCCGGGAGCCAGGAGAACGAGGAAGGGAGACCACGCCCACACCAATACACACACAAACAAAACAGACAGAGAGACAGACAGACAGGGGAGCACTGGGAACACAGTGAAAGGGAAACACAAGGAAACACTAGGGAATCTTCTGGGGGTTCGGCCACAAGTTGGGAACATGAAGGATACGATAGAGAGGTATTCCAAGAATCAGAAGGAGCAACAGCAAAAACAATGAGCTCTTGAAAGAAATACGCAGTTGCATAGTGTTGGAGAGAGAAAACAACGAAAGAAGAAAGAAAAAGATAAAGAAGGAAAAATGAAGACGGACAAAGGAACAAATTGATCACCTGGAAAAGAAAAGGAAACAATTTCCCTTAAAGAAATCTTCAGATTTCTTTGAAAGAAAATACCAGCTAACCAGCAGAGCAGCTAATGACCTCTGTTGCTACGTGGTTACTAAGGAGCTGAGAGAGCTGAAACAAGTAGCAACAGAGAGGTCTATAAGGCCAGAAATGGAAAAAAGAAAGAAGAGGCAAATAACACATTTGTGTACTTTGCAGTGGATACTATAACTGTATTAAACCTGCAACAAGCAATATCACACCTTATAACCAGTCCTGAAACTAATGTGTGCTATGTTGAGATTTCACTGAGACATAATGATATAAACCCATATCCACACACATGGGCCGGCTGTGTTGCTGTTTTCACCTCTTTTCTAAACCTTGTTGTCAACGAAGCTCCTCCCGGGCCATTCGGTAACTTTTCATCCTTCTCATCCGCTCCCATTCCTGAAAAAGATTCTCATAGTGGCAGAATCGATGAACTGAGCGAGTAAACTTGTTGAACTCGTAAACTTGCTGGTGACGCTTAGCTATTAGCCTTTACACACGGTGCTTTGCAATATATGTCCTTGTTAGACCTCAGTAGTGCAGTGGCTTTGCTGTGCGTTATTTACAAATGTGTTGTGGTTTCCGTCGCCCTCTAGTGGTCAGAAAATGTCAAGATTTATGACAATAGAACAGTGATGGTCCAAGGCCCTGAAACCAGTCTTGAACAATTTAAAAAAGATTTTGTTCAACTTAGTTCAACCTAAAGTCTCGTGAGAGAGAACTAGGTTTAGGTTTAGGTTTAGGGTTAGGTTTATGGGTTATATCCCGAAACTCTCCCCGCCCTGCCCAGTCAACTAAGAGAGCGTAAACTACAAGACAGCAATGCAGTTCAGCAGCTGAGGAGGGAGATGAGAGCACTCCAAGAGGAACATGGGCTTTCTCAATATGCATTGTTGATATATTTAACGTAATAGCTAGCCGCTGAAACACGATTCCAAACAACCCTGACAGTGCAGAAAATCAGATCTATAACAAATCCTCCAGTGTTGCAAGGCTGAAAAAAAAACAATCAAAAACAATTTGAATTGGAAACCATAAAAAGAGAGATGACTTGATGAAGACTGCACTCTTTTAATGAAAATTCTAAAAGACCTGCCAAACCAAAAACATCCACATAACGGGGATACTCAAGGTAAATACTGTGACACACAGACAAACTCTCGGACAGAAAAAAACTAAAGTATCAAGAAGCCATTTTTTTAGAGAAATAGAAGAATCAATCAATGAAAATATATTTTGGGCTTGAACAAAACAAAAAAATTGCCATACAAGATGGCGATATATGGAGAAATCACTTTGAAATCTTTTATAAAACAACACTGCCAGAGGATATTACTCATATCCAGAAGTCTATACAAGAGAAATTAAAATCATTGGATCATAAAGAATAATGAAATTCCACTTGATTTCAACATTACCAAAGAAGAATCGATGGAAAAACTCAAAAATTTAAAACCAGAGAAATTATGTGACAACATTAGTAATGAAATGCTGATGCATAGTACACTATTAACTTATCTGGTTAAATAAATGTTAAATAAATAAAAATATATAAACTCCAGGACACCTTGCTGCAGCTTTTCAGTCTGGTAGTACAGATTGGCTGTTTTCCTGATGGTTGGAATAAAGAAATAATCTCCCCATATATAAGGCTCATAACAAACTTGATCCTGAAAACTATAGAGGAATACTGTATATATGAGTGACAATTTGGGGAAGGTTTTCTCTTTAGTACTCAATTCACATATTCAGTCTTATCTCAGTGAGCATAACATTCTCAGCAAAAAGCAAATTGGCTTTCTACCAAAGCATAGAACAACCGACCATATTGTAAATACACCTGTGCATCAGAAAAAAAAAAGGTAAAATGTTTTATTGATTTTAAAATGCATTTGACTCAATTTGGCATGAGGGCTTATTCTATAAAGTTTTTCAAAGTGGTATAGGAGGCAAAACTCTTGATCTTATTAAATCCATGTACTAAGTGCAGTGTAAAAATCAAAGAAAAGAGAACAGATTATTTTAAACAAGGACGTGGTGTGAAACGAGGCTGCAGTTTGAGTCCAACACTCTTCAACCTCTATATTAATGAACTAGCCATATTGTTGGACCAGACTGCAGCCCCTGGACTTTCCCTGGGAAATACAGAAGTTAAATTCCTCCTGTATGCAGACGACCCAGTCCTATTGTCTCCTATAGAGCCAGGGCTACAAAATCGATCAGCTCTGGGAATATTGCCATGACTCGGCTCTGAACACAAACCAAAATCATAAACAAACATAAACATAAACAAAAATCATGATATTCCAAAAACAGGCAAGAAAATCGATACTCTTCTCATAGGTAACCCAATTATAGATCACCGTCAATGGTACAACTACCTTGGGTTAAGAATCAGAGCCTCTGGTAACTTGGATTCAACAACCTATGCACAAAATTAGGAAGAAATTCTCAAACACCATGTTAAAATTTGGCTGAAGATATTTAACAGTGTAATCCTGCCCATCGCTCTATATGGCAGTGAGATCTGGGGCCCAGTGAGCCATCTTGACTTGAGGGCTGAACAATTCATCAAAATTTTATCGAAATCGCAATATGGCCTATTGCAATCTTCAAATCGCAGGAGGCGCAATATTTGTTAAAGGTGAAATGTGTGTCAAAATACCATTTTAAATGAAATATTGTGGTGCTGCAGAGATGGCCTGGCCTACACATCATATTCTATAGACTTAAGAAAACATCTTTGTTTGGTACAGATCCCCGCAAAAATCACACCATAATCATTTTAGTACGTTTTTAAATGAAATTGAGAATAATGATGTAAAAATGATCATTCCCTCTAATATCGCAAATCATATCGCAATTGCAATATCAGTCAAAATAATCGCAATTAGATATTTTTTCAAAATTGTTCAGCCCTAGTGGAGATACTCCACGTAGAACTTTGTAGAAATATACTAAATGTACACCAAATGACAACAAGCAATGGCTACAGAGCAGAGTTTGGCAGGTACCCCTTATTAATCAATGTCCAAAAAAAGAGCCCCCAAATTCACTGCAATTTCACGCACTTTTGTCCCGAGCGTTAAGACTGTCCCAGTCCCCTGTGTCAGCTGGCTCGGAAACACAGTAACACCTTGGTTTACAACAACACTGCTTACCCAACGCCAATCAGAATCATCCAAATTGTTCAACAAATCTGGAACATTGGCATAACCAAACAAAATCACAAAACAAACTTCAATATTACCTGGAGAACAGAGAACACAGAATACCAATTGGCTGATTAGCTTCACTCAGTCAAAGATAGCAAACACAGACAAATCCTCACCAAATACAGGCTCAGTGACCACCGACTGGCTAATGAAAAAGGACAGAAAAAGACTCTGTGGTCACTGCATGACAGGGGAGGTTGAGACGGAGATGCACCTCCTCCGCTCTGAGGGGAAAAAAAACTCTTGAAATTGTGAACAGTGGCCAGATTTTCAAATGTAAGTATTGAGAGAAAATGTTTAAATCTTTATGGGTGAAGGGACCTAGATTTTACCTCTTGCACCCCAGCACTTGTGTTTTATATAATATAATTTTAATGGTTAACCCCCCCCCCCTCCTCCCCTTTTAAGAAAACCAAAAAAAACATATAAAAAATCTCTTGAGCAAGGCACTGAATCCCTAGCAGCTTATGTGTTCACCATGCTCATTTGTTCAAGAAAAAATATGTTTTGAGAGGTAGAATGCGAGTGGGAATAGGAGAGGGAAAAAAAAAAAAGTTATCACAGCCTTCTAATAAAATCAAATATTTATTTTCACAGTAGAACCACAGAAACAGAAGACCTAGAGAGAGAGAATAGATAGATTTTTATAAATGTATGTGTGCGATACCTGTATGTGTGTTTATGCGTGTATGAATGTGTGTGTATGTACATACTGTATGCAGATTTACATATACACAAACATACAAATGTATTCAAGTTTTTTTTGTTTTGTTTTGTTTTAAGACTACTGTTTTAGTCCCAAATTATTTTTATTTGTGTATGTATTGCAATAATGCAATAATATGTATAATAATGCAAAAATAACTGTAAAAATGCTATTATCATTGCTATTCACCAATATTCAATGTAAAGAAGCATAAAAGCTCATTGAATTGAATTGTATTGAATTGATAGAGACAGAGATGCAGAGAGAGAGAGAGATGAAGTGAGGTGAAGTGTGGTTTGTTATGACTGTTTCCCTCTTTCATATGATTCAGATTTGGATATTTTTTCTGTCCTTGTACTCAGGAATGTATTTTGTATTACACACACATTCTGGGGTATGTGTGTGTGTGTGTGTGTGTGTGTGCGCGTGTGTGTAAAAATTCCTTATTACCAAATATCCCCAGTTAAGTGCATGAGTCTTTTCTGTTCTCTGCCTTGGCTTTGAGAGCACCTCTCTCTCTCTCTCTCTCTCTCTCTCTCTCTTTCTCTCTCTTCTCTCTCTCTCTCTCTCTCTCCCCCCCACTTTGTTGATCTTTTCAGTGGCGATAAGACTGGAAGGCCTCTGCTAAAGTAAACACACCCCAACTCTCTCTCTCTCTCTTTCTGTGTCTCTCTCTCCCCACCCCACACACACTCCCACACACTCCCACACACTCCCACACACACACACACACACACACTAGTGGCAGCGGGGGGCTGGTCAGGGTTATCTAATAAAACTCAAGCCTAAACAGAGAGTGGGAAAGGAAGGGTGAAAGAGAGGGAAAGACGTATATAAATATGGAATAACTTTAAATGTTCTTACTTGCCGTCCCATCCGTGCATATCGACTAGAACACAGACGCATATAGAGAGTCCCTGTTCTACATTTTAACCCACTGATCCACTTACATCCCTATTATAACACCCAGCTACGAGAAGTAATCCACGGAAAAAAAAAAACAATCATTTTTTTTTTCACCGACTGTCACAGAGAGGTGTGTATTTCAACATAATGATGTAAATATTTGTTTTTGGTTTTCTTCTGGAATACATTAATTTATTCATCTCAATCTGCAGCAGGTAGTTAATGTTGAGAAGTGCCAAAAAAAAAAAAAAAAAAAAAACACAAGTCCATGTGGATGTATGTTGCATATAATTCAGTTGCTTTGTACTGAAACACTCCGGCTCATTAAGCAGCGACCTCTCAGGCATTAGGGACTCGCTGCAATACTACACATCATTAATTACGCAGGGAAATAACGGCGCCTACACACACCAACATGCGCCCACACACACACACACACACACACACACACACTCGCGCATGTACAGATGCAAACGGAAAAACGCATCAATACACACTCGCAGAAGCACTCGCTGCAAATGGTCACTTTATTGTAGATGTGTGTGTGTGTTTGTTTTTATGTGTCTACTTCTCTTTTTTTTTTTTTTTTTTTAAAGTAAGTGAAAAGTTTTAATTAGAATGAATCAAGCCTGTGGATTAAGAATCATATGAGTTTGACTGCAGTTGTATAGTCAATCCAAAATAATTAGGGTGGCTGTTACACGCGATAATAAAGTACACAACCTATTTTGAAAATAGACAACCTCTACTGTCTTTAAATATGAAAGTATACTACCTCTACTACCTTTAAATATGAGAATACACAACCTCCAAAAGAGGCAGACCTTTTTGTAATTGTACGGCACCGCAAAGGCAAAGCGTTAAATTTTTTTATTCAAAACATAGGAACCACTCATACTTTTACAGAGATTACCATTTTACAGAGATTATACAGAGATTATGCAGAAAATTGATATTCCATTGAGAGCCCTCTTGCTCAAATTGAATCTTTTATCGTTTTCACAGCAAGTTATTCTATTTGTTGTTCTTTTATTTTTGTATATGGTTACCGATGTGTTCTTTTGATCATCAGATAGAGCTCAGCGGGAGCTTTCTAGTCATATCTAACAGTCATTTTTGACCCAACTGTCACATTTCCCTTTCACACCAAACCCTCATTTAATTAGTTTTGTATGGTGCTTTTCAAATAATGCTGCCATGCACTGAACATGCACCGTGCGCTAAAGCGTTAGCATGCGCCATAGGGAACTAAATACATCCTGGACACACAGAAGTCAAGCTAGGCTACTAGCAACCTTCTTGCACAATAGCAAGCTTATTTGAAACAAAAAAAATACATAAATAAATGACAAAATAAAAAAAAAAAACATACATATTCCTTTAATTACACATTAGAATCATTTGTTCACCGTGAAAGAATATAACAATTTACAGCTAGCAGGTTGCCGTAATAAGATCAGATGATATGTGACAGTCGAGATGGATTCATACGTGAGATAATGTCGTATGTGTAGTTTATTTTACAGTTAGGGTGTTTATGTAATAAGCCCACACACCCTCAAAGCCTCTCTGTGTGCCACTACCCAAAACCATTTACTAAATTAATGGCGTCAGCGAAAAGCAGTGTGTGTGTGTGTGTGTGTGTGTGTGTGTGTGTGTGTGTGTGTGTGTGTGTGTGTGTGTGTTGTTGTTCTTGCATGCAGTTGCTTGCGTGTTCATTGTGATAAGGGCAGTTTAAATGTTAAATGTTCATGAAGTGGCTGCATTGTCAGTTTCACTGTAACTAAATCACTTTGCAATCTCCCTCCCTGGCATACACTGGCAGTTGTGTGTGTGTGTGTGTGTGTGTGTGTGTGTGTGTGTGTGTGTGTGTGTGTGTGTATGTGGCCAGTGCTAACATAATTTTGTTGTGGACACATTAGAACGATGCAGTTCTCTCTCATTCACCCTTCTTCTCTGTCTTCTCAACCACTGTTTTCCTGTCTCTCTTCTGTTTCTCTCACTCACTCACTCTGTCTCTCTGTTGTTTAGCAGCTAATCTATCAATCTATTCCAAGAGAAGTTACAGCAGATTTAATCCTAATCTCAGCTCTCCCCACTATTTAAGTGTCACACAACATTCAGTGGCTCTCTTAATCCCTATATATATATATATGTTGAGAGAGAGAGGGTGGCACGTGTGTGTGTGTGTGAGAGAGAGAGAGAGAGAGAGAGAGAGAGAGAGAGAGAGAGAGAGAGAGAGAGAGAGAGAGAGAGAGAGAGAGAGAGAGAGAGAGAGAGAGAGAGAGAGAGAGAGAGAGAGAGAGAGAGAAATGGAAAATTAATAAGACATTGGGACTCAATTGTGAAAGAAACACCACACACGCAAATATTGTACACTCAGTAATACATAACAGTGAGACTAGAGTATGTATTGACCTTGTCACAACTACATGGTTTTCTAGTCAAGAACAGCCCTGTAGAACACACACACACACACACACACGCGCACAGGCGGCTGTTGTTAGTTAGTGACGGGTTCAGACTTACTGTCCCCCTCTATTATAAATTATTTGATAGCAGGTGACATGATATCATGGTGAAAAAATGATTGTAACTCCATCACTTACAACACATGCAAATGTCCGCCCGCATCATAGATGGTTTGTGGAGTCGACCCACAGGGCAAAATCAATGTTATTTTCTCAGGGGCCAGAAAGCAAGCTGTTTCCCTCTCAAGCTGTGGTGGTTATTTTCCCCTGTAGTGAGGATGATGATAAGACTCCGACTACTTAGCCTTTCCAGAGGCTCCAGTGTCCACTTCACTGTATCCCACCAGCCCTGGACTCCGCTCAGACATCTGCCGTCTCACGTAGAGGATCGCCTCCATATAAAACCGCGTATAGAGCCGGGCGACCGGGGAAACTCAGCCGACGTGTGGACGGTCAACAAGCTCGTCGGCTGAGAGAAGTTGGCCACAGCTGAACTTTTCACCGTCATCGGCTGTCAACACCCAGTTAGATTTCTGCGCTCCTTTTTTCCCTGTTGATGTGATTTAGTTCAATGAACAGTAGTCCTGCCTGGCAAGTGCAAAATGGACAAGAAGTTGATGCCAGATCAATCTCGGAACCCATCATCTATCGTTCTGACGATGATTAGACTCTGGGGGCAACGGCCAATATTTCGGGGTTTCCGTGTAGCCAGCGGACATCCGGGCCAAGACTTTCTCTTCCATGCGCCGGTCATTGTTTACAGCGTCTCATATGCAGATATCTGTTTATAGAGATTAGCCGAAATGTCGTCTGGACCTAAAACACCTACAAAAAAGTATCGATGTAGACGTTGTCTCGCAACTCCGACTCCATTCTCGTGTCTCAAGTTGCTAATCGGACTGTAAACAATGACCGGCGCACGGAAGAGGAAGTCTTGGCCCGGATGTCCGCTGGCTACACCGGAAACCCCCAAACATCGCCCGTCGTCCCCAGAGTCTAATGGTCGTCAGACCGATAGTCGATGGGTTCCGAGATTGATTCCAGATCGATTCCATTCAAAGTTCCCCAAACTTTTATTTGACTACAGGAATGAACGTCTCAAAAACAATGCTTGGAGAACAGTTGCATCCATCGTTGGGGTCGATGGTAATCTTGAGAGTCATTTTGTTGAGTTTTATTCTGTTTATTTTAATGCTACCTAATTAGCGCTTGCTAGCTAGCGACGTTACCTGTTAAAACAGTACCAGAGAAACAAAAAATACATACTTTGCCTGTTCAAAGATTTGTAGCTGCAGACCTCTACATAGACACAAATGGAGCCTCTCACCGCCCACAATTAGAATGGAGTGGCCCATCAAGTCAAGTTAGTTTTTGGCCTGCCTTCCTTTTGTCCTCATTGCTGTTAGTTACACACCGTATTTCAAAAACCCCCAGCCTGAGTTGGGTTAGGAATGTACCATTCAGGTGTTTTGGGGCTGATTCTGATTATGGATTTCGTAACAGTGCGAGGAGCTGATCACTGATTTGATCGGCAAATGAAATGACACGTTTTACCCGGACTTCCTGCATGTACACAGCAAGCATAAACTGTAAAACCAACTAACCATGTAGTTGTTACATGTTACTTGATGCTCTCATACATTAGACTGCTTATAATAATATAGTATAAATGTGTTTTTTTTTGTACATATTTTACCTTTTCTTTATGTTGTACTGTCAACAGCTTTGTGATCACACATTTGAAATCTTTGAAGCAATATTTCTCCTTGGCTTGTCTTAGATACCAGCATCAGATTTTTTTGAAGTTTCTCCTTGAATTCTATAACCTTTTTGAATTAGAAATTAAGACCCCCCCCTGAAAAAAAAAGAAAAAAAAAGTCATCCAACAGACATCCGTTTCCCACATAATGGAGATTTTAACTGTACTGCTTGGTTCACAGGGGACAGCTTATTTATTATGGGCTTGTTTCCCCCTGTGCAATAGGACTAAGGTCGACATCTGTATCAAAGCTTTGTTTTTCGCCGTTCATGTCAGGTTTTATTGTGTCCGCTCTCATCCATGACTATGCTGGCATTGGCTACAAATCCACAGAGGTACTTGTGGAGTGCCTCTCGATTCCTTTTAACATTTCAAAGTTATCAGTTCTAAACTATTTCACAGGCTGTTGACAGCAGAGACAGGCATATATGTTACAGTTGTCACATCTAACAGCAACACAAAACAGATTTGGTTTGCATGCTTGGATGGGAATTTGTGATCGGAGGAAGAGGGTTTACTGTGTTGTTTTTCCTGCTTAGTTCCACCTCTCTGGTTGTACCTATAGTAACCGAGGTCAGATGCTCTCTCTCTGTCCAAACAGTGTCTCTCTGCTCAGGTCCACATTTGTTGTCGGGCTCCTGCCATCCATGACCGTGCTGAGATTGGCTGTATGTGGACCAATACGGAGCACTGGCTAGGATTAGATAATGTCATGCTGACGTGGTCACTGTATACAGTATGTCAGTGTATGTGTGTGTGTGTGTGTGTGGTTAGAATTGAAAAACGAATGTAGATAAATCAAGAAAAACTCAACTCCACCTAGCGGGGAGAGTGGGGTCTAGTAAACCCAACTAGAGGGAAAAGTGGGTCTTTTGAACCCAACTACAGGGAGAGTCAGTCTCTCTCTCTCTCTCTCTCTCTCTCTCTCTCTCTCTCTCTCTCTCTCTCTCTCTCTCTCACACACATTATGCCCATTCTCTCTTTCTTGTCCTGCTGTGGATATCAGGACAGGAACGGGCTGAGTGCAAAGGACAAAAGTGTAAGGAAAGCTGGTCAGCATTTGTAAAATGATACATATTTGCATCTGTGACCTAGAAATCAAAACCCCTTCTTGCCTTTAAACATGCATCTGAGTAAGCTGCTCCCTGTCACAAACAATGAAATGTGGGATGTGCAGATTTAATTAGGGATCAACCAGTTGGGTTTTTAGGGGCTGATGGGCTGCAGGACATTGCTGCCTAACCATGTTGAAATAAGTAACAGCCTCTTCTAGGACTGGGCGATATGGACCAAAAATCATATCTCGGTATTTTTTGGCTGAATGGCGATACACGATATATATCTCGGTATTTTCTACAAAGTGGGCTAAATGTTCAAATCAAATATCACAATATTTTTGACCAAATACCTCGATATCGA